>NC_141701.1:137734985-137889197 GCF_971803275.1 Cyanistes caeruleus
TTTGATGATAATTACAAAATGAAACAGGGAGAAATAACTTCAAAGAATTATTTTCCAGCTTTCTATTTATCTGCAAAACATAAAACATCCGCTGCACTGACTTTTGCACTACAAGTCCAATATCACACCTATCGTGTGTGGGGTTGAGTCAGTATTTACAGAGAAAGACAAAAAAAACTTCCTAAGTAGTAGCAAATAGAGTTGCTAATAAGCTGAAGAATGTGGTCTGTTAATTTGTAGTATTATCAATCTGTTGCCTTATTTAGCATTTCCTCCAAATGCTTGTGGTTACTAACTTTTCATGTATTTTAGAAAAGCAATTATCCTCTAGAAGCAGAATACGTTAGCTTGGTATTTTTATCCCTTGATTTATGATTCCATTTTAAATTTAAGAGTCATCTAATCGAGGAAAAACAATACTCAAGAGTACAAACACACAACACAGATAAATGCGTGGAAATGCTCAAAGGAAGCTGTTTCAAAGAGCCAAAGGACTGAAAATTATTTGTGCGAGGTATTCCACAAAGAAAGTAGGTAAAAAGCAACACTAAAACATTAAAAAGCTCAATGCACATTTTTTCCCATTCCAAAAATGATGGTAAATCCATAACAAACAGTTCAGCCAGCTCTAGACTCAACTGGGATCTGATCCAGTCATTATTTTGGTACTAGAAATCAAAAGGGATTTGATGGGAATGTATGATAGATTATTTTCTGCACATTTTTAATTGGGTGACTTCTTCCCTTAAAGGGTCTGTAATTTTTCACACATGTCTCCAAACATCCTCTGCCAATATTAAATTCTGCTCAGATGGATTTTCTGTTAGAGAAAAATTTGGCAGTTACAACTGTTTGGCCAAAATCCAGTAAATTCAGATGGGTGGAGCCAGGAAATGGAAATGCTTTATGTAGATAGTATGTTACTTCTTCATGCGTCCAGATTTACATATTCTTGGAAGAAACAAAGTCAAGAACTTTACTGTGGTTCCTTTTTGACTTTAAAACAACAAAAAAGTTACAGTAGCACAGAAGCTTCCTCCTAATCTTTGCAATTTCTCTCTGATCTTTAGTGTAACAGAAGTCACCTTGCTGAATTTACTGTTGCTTTCACATCTCTTCCCCTTTGTCCATCTCAGCAGAAAACCTGATCAAGGCACTTTTAGAAATGAGAAGTGATTTGGTCAGATGGCTTTAATTATCAATACTCTTCCTAGGCATGATCAGCAAGGTGAATGCCTTATGGTGTGGTATCCTCCTTAGATATTCTGTCTTTTAGTCTTCTGAAAAGAGATTTAAGAGAGAGACAGAAATCACTAGTTAAATTTTCTTGAAAAATAGAAATCACAGGCTTTATGAGAATAAATTGTTCAGAGAGAGAATGGATTTCCAAGCTTGTAGATGAATATTTAAGAATGCCAATAATGAGCAGTTGAAATAGCACAGCTAAGCAAAGCAAGGCAGCTTTAAGAGGCCCCAAAAGGCTACATTCAGACCCCATGATTTTATGAGTGATTATTTTTGCCACAGGTTTCAACAGAATCCATCTTCTAATTCCAACCTGAGGAAAAAAGTGACCAGAAGAATGGCTTGTACCATACCAGTGATGTCTCCTTGACACAGCAGTGTCTGAGGTCAGACACAGGTTTATTGTTGGAAAGTTCTTACTTACAAGAACTAGGTCTGTTACAGGGACTATTGGCTGTATGCTTGAGTTACTGAGGACATGCCTGTCATAAAAATCTGTGTAAGTTATTTCTTCTAGCCAATTTTTTTCCTTTCATTTCTCTCCTGCAAGTTTGGATTTATTTGGGTTGAGGTAATTAACCATTATTTCCCAGTCTAAAGACTCCACAGACAAGACTATGGTAGAACTGGAACTTCTGTTTCACAGGAAATTCTGACATTTTGAAACATATCCATGTTTGGAGTGGGAAAAAGATCAGAGAATTCATAAATTTCTATAAAAGATTAAGTTCAAAAAGAGTCATGTCAATGGAAATAAATAACTTTGTTAAAATTCAATAAAATATCAATTTAAATTTTTGTTTGCTTGCTTTTTTAAAGAATAAAAGTTTTTCTGAAAGAGGAATAAGTAAGAGAAATATTTTTCTAAGACCTTTACAGTATGTCTTAACCAAATTTCCTTTCACTGAGCATGAATACTTGCAATATGAAATTTCCACTTTGACATATTTCCACTGATGATTCAGCATCTTCAAAATGGAGAACATTTAGAAAATGTTTTCCCAGAACTAGGAATAGATTGGGAAACTGCTTCAAAGTATTCTTTTGTTCTGTTTTCAAAAACTTCTACTAAAAGGCACTATAAATGTTATGTAGGTGTTCTCCACATCTTGTGCTTGGCATACTTTACATGTGAGGCAGCAGCACACTCACCTGATGATCGTCTGTCTCAATGGGACTGGAAAGAAGTTTGCCCTGAAATCACCTTCTTGGCACCAACCAGAACATCTCAGATGCTGTTGGCAGCAGGCTGCTCCTTTGCCACTTGTTGCTTTTTTTGTGCAGCATTAAAAGGCCTTACAAGAGTGGAAAACAGAATTTCAGTTCTCCACCGGCTCTCACAACTGCTCATTTTCACTCAGGTCCCAATGGTCACAAAGGAGCAGAAGACAGGACAGCAGTGGACATCTGAAGGACAAACTTACTGACTCATTGTCCCCATCAATGAGATATTTATCTACACACTTTTCTCCCACCTTTCCATACTTACTGGCATGACTTCCACTGGGAAAAACAGCTTGGTAGCCTTGCAGAGGTATTCTCATTATGGTAATTCAGTCTCTCCTAAGTTATCTAAATTTTCTCTCCTTATGCTTATGGATTTGATTTGATTTGATTTGATTTGATTTGATTTGATTTGAATTGAATTGAATTGATTTGATTTGTATGTGATCTGCACATATGAAACACCATAAACTCCATCCATTCATAGGTGCAAGCATTGTCAAGGAGAAGTAGTATTACTGTCTTTCTTTCTTCTTCTAGCATAAAAGATAATATTTTATGGCTTTTTCATGGCTCACTTGCATAGTAATGAAATAAAACTATTCTCACATCAGACTGGGGAAGGTTATCTGGTTTGGTGAGAATAATTAAGAAGAATATAAGGAATTGGACCTTACACAGAAACCCAGGAAAGCACAGGAAGAAGATCCCACACTAGTATAAGAGTTTCCAATACAGTGAGCTAAGTCTGCTCAAGCCAGGCTGAATCTGTGAATCTACAAGCAATCCCACCCAACATGTCCATTATATAGACCTGTGCAGCACATTTAAAGTTCCTTGACTTGTGACGTCTTTGTGGCAGGTCCTGGCTTTCTTTATTAGTCTTGGACAGGCTTCAAGATCATGGATTTACAGATTATTTGAACACACTGAGACATTTTAATTGGCTAAAATGCAAACATTTTGCAGTTAATGAGGGGTAGCTTTAGAACCTGATTTTCCACTGCCGTGTACCTTATGTAGCCATTAGTTCACAGCAGGAGAAAGGTCTCAGAGTGCAGTTTGCTAGCTCAGTGCTTATGACCTTCCCATGACATTAAGCCCACTGAGCTTTTAAAAACCTCCTGTGTGGCTGGTTCTATTCTGGCTCTTCCACACTGTCACAGCAACATGATGGGTTCAGAGTTAATGCAACTGGCTTCCATGGATTTTTCCCAAGCTTTTTCCAAGGCATTCCCTTGCTCATCTCCAACTTCAGTACCCAGACTTTGGAGTATATCAGAAGAGAGATTTGTTGACAGATCACATTGTATTCCAGCCTTTAAATTTTTTTTTTATTTTTACCCATCCCTCAGCTATGACAGCACTTGGTGGAACCCCAAATGCTTGAAGAAAATGAGAAGCAATCCCAGAGTTTGAAGTACCAATGTCTTTTACTACAAACCTCCAGCAATACAGCTTGTGAGCTCAGCATAAAACTGGAAAATCACCTCAGCTTAACTTAAAATCTTCCACTACAACTATTTTATTCTGAGTATTACTACTGTGTTCCTTGAGAGTTCTCAAATACTCGACAAATGTGTTCAACCTGTGCAGAAATAAATGAATAAATAAATGAAATAGAAGGCAGAAAAGAATTTGTCCTTCATTTTAGGTATTTTAACTGTTGGCTTGTAGCACATATTTTATGGCTAAATAATTTCTGATCTTTACAAAACTATGATCATTATGGAATATAATGCTTGACACAGTGTTACTGATGGGATTATTAAGTTGTCACGTTTTGCTTTTGCTTATTACCAGACACAAATCTTTGGCAACAGTACCTCCAGGGCTGGAGGAAAAGTGTGAAATTATCTGCACTGCAAATGAATTCACAAGCAAGTCTTTTAAAACACTTTTTGTACCCTCTGCCTTACTGCCCACCATCTAGTGACAATACTCTGGATTGCTTTGGAGATGTGTGCAGTGGTTCTCACACAAACTGTACAGGACTGAGTATTCAGCTGAAAGACACACTAACCTGCATTTCTGAGGTTGGGAGTGGTAGCTGATGGCCCACACTGTTTTCCATTTAATCTTGCTACCTGAGACATGTTGTAGAAAACCAATAGAGAAGAGCATTAGTAAAATTAGTTCATACTGAAGACAATATTGACATCCCACAACACAGTGACACTCATGATGTTTTTTAAATATCACAATACAATCATGCAACAACAAACTGCTAGGTCATCAAAGTACTCTATATCACTTGGTAGTAAACATGAATTTGCTTCATGAAATCTGTCTTTCTATAGCATTCCCGCCTTGAAAGTTTTCTTTAGGCCTAGAAGAGGTTGGGGCATTTCAAGACAAAACATCTCTGTTTAGCTTTTTGTTCCTTCATGAATTCAGTTTGGTGAAAAAGCTCTGAGTTGTACAGAGTGTTACTTGTTTAAATTAGGGCTTTCCTATTCAAATAACCTTATTCTATTTCTCTGAAAAGTTGCTTCAGGCAAGCCAAAAATGAGATCTTTATTTCACAGATGAGATGTGGCCTGGAGGAGGATGGGTCCCATGTAGCTTTTCTGTGACAAACACTGCAAGTGAGATTGCAAACATTTTCATTCTCGTAGACAGAAGTCACTCTAAGCTCCAGTTTCCCCTCCTACAGTTTTTACCCTTTGATGTGGAATGCCCATAAGAAGTGTCTCCATTGTTTTTGGGTTTTTTTGTGGCTTTCATATCTGTTGTTGATGCATGACTTTAAGATGGAAAATAAATAATGAATACACTATTAAACTGCAGGATCCTAGTGAAATATTGCAACAAACTCAGGCTTTCCTTGGGAGTGTAAACATTAATCATACTTTATGTTTATATGGTACTGGCAGCTGTAAGACTCGGGATTAGGTTAAAAAGATTGTGCTTTTCATGCAATTCTAACAATTTGCAGTTGTGGAATTTCATAGGAAGTCTGTGTTTAAGCACAAGAGTGCTCCAGAAAGCTTATTATTGCTAGTGGATCATTCAGGACCATACATTTCCATCTCCTCCAGCCCACAATGACCCTTACTCCAGTTAGTGAGACGAAGAGACAGCTTCATGTAGAGATTACTGGATGTCTGAGCAGTGGCCAGAGCTCTCCCATGAAGAAAATGGGTCATGGACTTCTAATTCAGTGAGCCACAATATTTTTGAAAAAAGGGAAAATATAAAAGCTTTCAAAGTTGTGATTTTTCCAAGGTGTTTTGTTTCATGCTTAAATTTATTTAACTGTTTTGCAACTCTTTTAAAAATTCAATGAACTATTAAATTGACCTGACACTTTAAAATCAAAAGTCAAAACATTTCACTTAAAAATATCACCATTAAACATTAAGTGTTTCTGATTCTCCTCCTTCTATTTTTCCAGTTGAAACAATTAAGAAAATTAAACTGACATTTCCAAACACTGTTTTCCCCTTGAATACAACTTGTTTAATGGCTTGACTATGTAAAATAAAATCCATGTTACTCCAAAGCAGTGCAAAACAATTCTTTCTCTCAACCCAAGCAGTTCTGCAGGAAAAGGACTCCCAGTGGGAACTCTGCTCTCACACTCTTTTGTACAAGCAAAGTTTGTGCACACTGAAGCAGCTAAAGCTCTAGGCGTAGATGTTTGCAAGTAAAGACCTCACTTTCATACAAGGCTTTCAAGAAAGGCTAATATATTAAGGCTTTGTGAATGAACTGCTTAAAGTACTGGTATTTTATTTACATCATTTCTTATAGATTGAATATTCCCTTGAAGAGTTGGAAACACAAATGCAACCCTTGCAGAGCACCAGCTCTGTGGAAACAGAAGTTGGAAAGGTGATGGACAAAACAATGAACTGGTAAGCTCAGTCACACAAGTGCAAGGACTTAAAACAAGGAACCTGCAGGGTTTTTTTCCCACGTGGAGAAGTCCTGCATGTGAATGGACCCTCATGGATTTTGCTCCATCTCTTTGTTGCATGTGCCATTACAGAAAGCCACAGCAGACTCCAAACTCATGCCACAATTACATAGCTCCCCGAGGCTGGAAGGCTGAGGAAATGCTCTTAGATCCCTTGCATATTTCAAAGCCATTACCACTAGAGATTACCATCTCCATTGTGCCACAGGCACACGTCAGCCAAAGGACTGCACCATGTCTGTACAGAGGACACAGCTTTGTGCAGTCACTGGGGTCCCCCTGAGTGCTGTCCAGTTCCTTTTAAGCACAATGGAACATGAATATTTGATGCCAGTAACTCTAAATTCTTGTGAACAGTAAAATGAGATTGCTAATGTTGATGTTCCCTGTCATTGTGGGATTACTATTTTTGTTCCTCTTGCATGTTAATTGTTTAACATTTTAGTATCTGCTATAAGACTACTGGATGGTACTGGAAATCCAAGCTGAGGAATGATAGTCAAAATCCTACATATTATTCTAGAAGCACTAAAATTTTGTATTTTAATAATGTGATCTCCGTGTGGGGACTGTTCCACCAAATAATGTGAAGAATTAACTGTGACAGACAAGCTCACTGCCTTTGCTGAAATCTGTATGTCAGTGCCAGCCACTTTCTGAAGAACACGTACAGAGGCTTTCAACTTTTTCTTGATGTTTCTCAGATGCTGCCAGTAGCTGAAAGCTTCATTCAGCATGACCCTGTGCTCCAACACTGTACTGAGTTCAGTGGTTTGGGTGCAACCTCAAACTATAACAGCCTTGCTGAATTTTATGACTGATTCCAAGCAAAAATCAGGTTTTTTCCAGGTAACAGCGTCTCATTGTGGGGAGACATGCAAACAAGTTAATAAAAAGTCAATTTATTAGTATCAAAGAAATACTATCTAGAATTCTGTGAGCATGTGAAGATTAGAAAATCACCATAAGCCTGGCATGTCCAAATATCAGAGGTACAGTGCATAAATTGTACAGTTAATCTGAGTTTGCACAGTAAGTGGGTTTAGTATGGGTTGTGTCGTTCATCTGGGCAACATATGCTCAGAAGGTTTAACACCGTGGAAGTACTGCAGACTTTGCAGAGCTGAAGTGCAATGCACACCAATGTGTCTAGGATTTCCAGATATCCAGCAGTTCAGGCAGAGGTGCTATTCTGGTGAGACTGTTCCAGACAATTGTCAGCATTCTCAAATTTTTCCCCCCCAAAACTGCCAGGAATGTAAAAGGACGTGTCTGCTAAAAGCCAGATATAAGGTAGGTAAGAAAAAACAAAATCCTACTGCATATATCAAACTTTTATTATTGACCTTATTCCAGTGCCTCAGACTAAGTCACCTCCTCAAGTCACCTTGAGAAATAACTCAATAATCTGTGCTAAATAGATGCCAAATAAAAGAAATTAAAAAACAACCAACCAAACCCAGTTCTATATATAGCTCCTAAGCAGAAATACGTGGCACCAACCATTGTCAGACCAGGGAGAACAGGATAAACCACTTCAGTGTGTGTGATTCTCATGCTAACCTGAGGAACAGTACGGGCACGAGGTATCTGAGATCTGCATTTGCTCTAAATACAGCTGTGATCCTTTTTCAATATTCTTTCTCCTTCAGAACTCCAGTTGTGAGCAGCAGTTCCTGAGAAGCGAGGTGAGCACAGCAATGCAGGTCACTTGAAGGCAACATGTTCTGGGCCAGTAACCCCATTCATTCACCCAGGATCCCTTTTCCGTCAGACACTGTCTAGTGTTACTGCACTTGGTATTGATTGCCAGGGAACTTTGACATTTGGTTGCTGTTGTTTGATGAAAGCAGCTAATTGGAGTGCTTCCTCTGAGGAAAACCTTCTACATACGTGGAGTCCTATGTACCTGTGCTTATGTAGGTGATATATTCTGAAGCTGACATAAAGAAAAGCTGTTTACATGTGGCATAAATGTAACTAACTGCCCTTGCTTTGCTAAACATTCACCCATAACTTGCAATTCAATTCCATCACCTGTAACAGAATACTTGAGACAACTGTAAACTAAATGTCAGCCCTCTTTCTTCTCAACCTTTTTTATTCAGCAGAATTAACCAACTTACCTTAAAAATACTTTTTTTTTTTTTTTAAATACCCAGAGGGTTGGATTTTTAAAGCAGGCTTACAGAACCTGAACTGAAAATAATATGAAGTGATTCAAATAGAAAGGACTGAAAAGTGGAATATAAATCCTAATATAAGACTTCAGATGTTTTTACATACAAAGATTTTTTTTAACCTTGGTACTCATCCATGTTATACAGTGAAATGAACAAGCAGAATCAGAGACCAACAGTAAAGCATAAAAAATGTATTTCTATACTGTGCATGAAATTGAAAACTAATCATATGCTACAGCATAGTTTCTTTAAACATCTTTTTCCAAACTCAACAGCTTCTTGGTAAGATGATTTAGGTGATGAGCATGCTTGTATAAATGCCATGTGGGCCACAAAAGATGTACTCCACCTGTAGAAACTGCTGTCCTAACTTATCCCAACTTCCTGTGCACCCCCCATTTTCATTTTTTTCCAGTGTAATAATTGCAATAACACTGACATAAGGCAAGATTTACTCCAACATTCTCCACAGCCCCTTTTAGAAAATACATGAGAGTTTGTACTGAAAGTATCTCCTGACAAACAGGAGATCTTTTGGGGATTATGTTGCCACCCCCTCTCCCCACCTGCCCTTTCTCTTCTCTTTATTTTTTGTTGCTTATGAGATGGATGGTTATTATCAGTTTATTATTACTGCTTTTCCACAGACTTTCTCAAATGTCAAGTGAATCTGATCTGGAGTTCAGGCCCATAATTACACTGGACCAACTCCAGGAACTCGTAAATAAATCGGTGGTGGCTGCTACGGTTGCCAGAGCTCTGTCATTCTGCTCTTCTGAGGGTGGACAGAGGCTTTGGCTCTTTTCTAAAATTCTACACTTGCTACAGAGTTTTTCACACCTTATTTTAAAAGACCCTAGGCTTTCTCACTCTAGTTTGGCATAGTTTTACCACAGGCACAGAAAGCTACTAGACTGCCACATTGTTGAATATGTTCATTTAGAAAAGCAGCTGAAATGCAGATTGTTACTCTTTAATTTTTTTCCTGCTTTTTCTATATGTGGGAACCTTACAGGAACAGACATAATTTCTGTCTCTCTGCTCTGTCCTCTTTGTTGACATTAATAGTTTACACTGGGCTCTACAGTGAGGCACATCTCTGTCACAGTGTATGGACAGTGCTCAGCCACAGAGGTCAGCTCCAAGGCTCAGTCCCTCAGGTGCAGAGATGTCTGGAGTCAAGATCATGGGTTTAAAAGGTGTGGGCACACCATTCATTCCCAGACCTGGCTTACTGAGATCTGAGAAGTTTACTAGTGAATTTAAACATTGCTTTCAAGCCTGTTTCTAATCATGTCAATGCACACACAGAACAGCATCTGGTTACAGAACTGGATCTCCAGCCAGTGCAGGCTTGAACTGAAAATGTTACAGATATTTATCTTCTGATACTTTTGACATTTTTTCCTTGAAAAACTTCAAATAAACTACTGAAGCACATCATGAGAGTTGGTCCAGAATATGTAGCTATTCAGAACATGGTTCCTGTCCTTCAACCTCATCTGTAATTAGAACTTGTCCCCACATCAGCCATTCATTGATGCAGAGGGCAGCACAGATCACAATTTGCACAACTTGATCTACAGTAGGTTTTTACCAGAAGCTAAAATAATTCCTGAAATCAGAACTAATCCTCAGTGCAGACAAGGCCTCAGACTGCCAACTAGTTCCAAATGTTTTTAAGATGTGAATATTTGTATGCTGCCAATGAGACCGAGATGACCAATTCTTTTCACGTGGGTCACTCCAAGACCAGAAAATGGTATCAGCATTTCCCCAGTGCTACCCTGGCTCACAGACACACCAGTCACATAAAGGTGAAAGTTGCTGGACTCCTTTATAATGGATTACTGAATCATTGGGTCTTCTGCAGAGCACTTTTCAAAACAAAGCAAAATACTTTATGGAGTGGAAAACACTGAATTATTTGCAAAAAAAATGTCATTTCTTTTCTATATCCCTCCCCAGGGAGCCCATTGTTCAAATAAGTATTTGCTTGTGCCCCAAAGTACAGATGTTTTTGACTCTAGTCATAAATCAAACATGCTTATGTCTAACACATTAAAAAAAGAGTAGAAAATAGCAGACATGGATTAAGATGGTTGGTCTGACCCAAATTATAGTTCCTCAATAATGTTAATTTTTGCTGATTCTTCTGGGCACAAAAGATTCGACAACATCATTTTGCTTCCCTCTTCTCTCTTGGAATGAAAATCAATCTTTTACTCCTTTTGAAATGTAAATTTGAAATAATCATGTATCTGGATCATGGATTAAGTTTGCAGGAGAAAAGTCTCTGGCAGAAGATGGCAGGGACCGTGCCTAAAGCTAAATCCAGACACACAAATCAGCTCTGAGCTAGGGTGAAAACAGAGTTCTGGTTAAATGGATTGCAGGTTTTCAGTTGCAAAAGTTCCATCAAGAAGCCATTCTGATATTTTAAAACAAGAAAGAACAGCCTCATGTCATTTACAAGAAAAGCAAATTTAACATTCCAATTCATTTTTTCTCCCCTCAGACAATTCTCTCAATTGTGTTAAAGGGCATTTTTTTCCAAATCAGAATTCCATCTCTAAATGCTGACAATTCTAGTGAGATGGTGCTGCCTTTTTGGTTTTTTTTTTTTAATAAGGAAAGACAAGTCTTTGGTAGTTTCAAATAGGGGTGTTGAACAACAGGACAAATTGTCTTGAAAGGCAGCAGGATAAACCATATTTTCAAGGTCAGTTTTTTAATCCATGGCTTTTAACCTTGCTATGATTTATGTTTGACCTCCTTTCCACAGCAGTTTTCTTCCTTCTCTCCTTCAGAGTGGAAGGACACGTCTGTGCTTTCTATTTGATGTGGGTTTCATGTATCTGCACAAAGTAATTCATAACCACTTGGCAAAAGGCATGTGCCCAGACCACATCATTATCCTGCAATTAAGAAAATTCTCCCTGCCACAAAGCTATAAAGCCCAGTGATGTTTCAAGTTAAGCCCTCAATATTCATTGTAAATTCATCTAGGACACAACGCTGCTGTAGTGCTGCAGATTTTGTAGTGTGCCTCATGAAATATCTGTTGAGTGTCAACTTTTAGGTTTTTTAGGTTTGCCTCAACTCAGCACATTTCCACACCTTAAGATTGCCTCCTGCTTCTCTGCACAGACCTCATGCAGATATAGAGAAGGTAGTTCCTCCTTGCAGCTGAGCAGAACAGAAGCATGTATTGTGTTTGGTTCTCTGTGTCCTCTACCTAAGTGGTCAGGTTTAACACATTCTTTAAATGATTTTTAGATTTTTGATAATTCTCTCTGTGTTGTTGCTCACGTTGCAAATTGCTTTGTAAGAGTTGATAGAGCAGGTCTTGAACTATCCATGTAATTCAGTTACAAAATCGTGCTTAAAGTAAAAGATTGAAGTGAAAGGAAGAGAGAAAGATTCTACCCTCTGGGATGTTTAATATTAGTCAGTTTCAACGCTGTGTTTCCCTTTCACTGTGTGGACAAACACCTTTGCTGAATCAGAAGTGAAGTCTTTTAGTTGCATTTCCTTCACCTTCTGAATGATGCCTTGATTTTAAATAAGAACATCCGAGGGGAAAAAGTTTCACTCTTTAAATAAAATGTGGTGATGACGTTCCAGCTTCTACCTCACGTGGTCCCAGCAGCAGGACACTTATGGAATTGTCCCTTTAGTTTAGACAGCTTTCTCCCCCAGGTCTTCCAGGATCTGCTGCAGCCCAGCAGGAGCGAACTCTTCCATCACGTTGAGACAGCCTGGAAAGGTCGTGCAAGTTAATAAAGAGAACAGTCATGAGTCTCTGAATGTACAGTACAGAGCAACAGTGTCCAGGAACGCTGCTAATGCAGGAGTTACCCATAAACGTACGGGTGAGTGACGCCGCCGAGCCCTCCCAGCCCTCTGCGGCACCGGAGCTCTCTCGTTGGGCCTGCTCTCCTTTGAGCGATTAAAGATTCGATTGGCCAGGCTCGGTGAAAGGGACCCAAAAATGCCGCTCCCCGCCGCGCCGGGCGCGGCTCCTTTAAGGCGCGGAGCGGCGCCCGCGGGAGGCGAGCGGGAGCGCCTTCGGTCCGGTCCGTCCGGCTCGGTTCGGCTCGGTTCGGTCCGATTCGGTTCGGTTCGGTTCGGTTCGGTTCGGTCCGTCCGGCTCGGCTCGGCTCGGCTCGGTTCGGTCCGATTCGGTTCGGTTCGGTTCGGTTCGGTCCGTCCGGCTCGGCTCGGCTCGGTTCGGTTCGGTTCGGTCCGTCCGGCTCGGCTCGGCTCGGTTCGGCTCGGTCCGGTCCGGTCCGGTCCGTGCCGCGCGGGGCCGGGAGCTCCGCAGGGCCCCGCAGCTCCGGGGCCGCTCCGGGGGGCGCGGAGCCCCGGGGCCGCCCCGCCCGGTCCCGCCCCACCGGCAGGAGGTGCCGCCCCCGCCCCCCGCGGCCGCGCCGCTGCCCCCGCCCCGCTCCGCCCCGCCGACCGGCCGGAGGCACGGACGGACCGACGGACGGACGGACGGACTGACGAGGCCGCCGGAGGCAGCGGCTGCCCCCGAGCCGCCGGGTGCGAGGTGAGTGGCGGCGGCCGCGCTCTGCCCCGCTGCCCGCGGGAGGGGAGCCCGCACGGGCGCTGCCCCCGGGCTCGGCCGCTGCCGCCGTGGCGGAGGCGCCGCGGGCTCCCCGCGCTCCCGGGCAGCGCCTCCGGTCGCGGAGGTGCCGGGCGAAACTTGCCCGCTGCTCCCGCCGGGGCCGCGCTGCCGCTGGGCTCGGGGCTCTCCCGGCGCGGCCGCCGGGGAGGATGCGGGCTCGCCCCGCGCTGTCCGCACGCCGCCGCGCACCTGCTCCGCTCCGGGCTGCGGCCGCCGGCGGCGCGGGCTCTGCGGGGACGTTCGGCGGCGGCGGCGAGCGGGGGGCGCGGCGCAGGGGCCGCTCCCGGGGCCGCCCGCCGCGCAGGGGCCGCATCGCAGCGGGGCTGAGAAATGTTTGAAGGAGTTTTGTCTCTTCTTTCAGCTGGAAAAGGAAAGGCATCGGAGGCGGCTGCAGCGCGCACGTGTGATGTAAAGAAAGAGGGACTTTATGATGCTGGCTGGTTGCAGCTCAGCAGGATACCGGGAAAGGCGGACGGAATCAACAGGGTGCTTGTTGAGTGGTGCACGGAACCGCTCCGGCCCAGAGCCCCCGAACTGGTTTGGAGCGCTCGCCTTGGCTTAAACGGGTCTGCAGTGGGGTTCCAGCTTGCCCCTACTTGTCCAAACTTCAGATAACAATGTGACGTTTAGAAAGGGGGGGAAACAATGTGGTGTTGTGATTAATAGGAGAAAAATGAGTAGGGTATGCTGATAGTTATCAGTGCAGTGCTTGTAGGGTTTTACATAGTGCATGGATACCCAGTGCTGCAGAGCTGAGTACTTAATTACACCTTTGCATCCATTCTACTAATAACACTTACTGAAATCTGATGGATCATGATCATGGATTCTGACTCTTTTAAGAGAGACTTAAGTGGTCTTTCAAAGACTGAGTGTACTCAAGTTTATTACTTGGCAGGGGGCAGCAGCATGAAGCCTGGGAATGAAAATAGGAAGTGAACATTACTCATTTAGTTTTGATATTGTCTTTGACGGTTGTAAGTGTCATCATAGACTGATGCTAGTTCAGATAGCATCTCATGAGCTGAAAGACATTACTCTTGTCCTGGTTGGTACCTACTTCTTCTAGCTCTGCAGGAAGTCCCTCTGATGTGTTCTGAGCAAGTCTGGTTATTTTTATAATGGGCAAATGTGTTTCTGGAAGAGTAAACCAAACTGTATCATGTGGAAGAATGTGCTCAGCCTCATATCTTAATCTCATATGTTTAAAATGAAAACAACAGCCACCAGAAAACTGAAACCACTCTTGACTGATTGACGTGGCGAACGAGGTTTGTGTCAATAGTGCTGTGTGTGGTGTTACTACACTGAGGTGTCGTTACCTCAGAGCTGGAAGTGTGGTTCCTCAGCAGCGAGGATGTGCTGCCGGCTGGCTCTGTGTAACCAGCAGCGGCAGAAGTCCAGCCTGAGCTTTTGGAGAAACAGTCCTGGTTTCTTTATGGTCCTTTTGGAGCCTTCATGAGATACAAGTGCTTGTTCTGGAGACTGGGAAGGAAGAGTGGTAATGTGCCCTGCTCCTCAAACACAGGCTTGACAGCTGTTCTTGCCAAGAGATGTTGCTCTCTGATGGGAAGTGAGAGGCTTGAGATGTCACCCTGTTTTCCTCTGCCCCCTGAGGCCACAATAAAAGGGTTTTGGCCTGGTCCTTAAATGCATCTGGCCGTAGGTAACAGCGTGGTGAGATGCACTAGAGTAGTTTGCTCAGTTTCAGTTCTGCTTTGTTTATCTGTCTGAAGGCTTGGTTAGATGTTACTCTGTTAAGTGAGATGCAGTTAAAATTTTGATTTGCTATCCTGATATGAAATATACTTCAGCTTTTACTTTTAAAGTAGTTAAGTGTTAATTGTAATGCTTAAAGAGTTGAATCCTAGCATGGATGTGTATGCCTGTAAGTTTATCTGGCCATGGTACCATTACTAACCTCTCTAATACAGATAGGACCAAATTGTCTGTTGTGTGTAGAAACTTCTGCAGTCACCAGAGGAAAGTCATGGGTTTTTTCACAATAAAGCTCTGAACAAAATTCCTGTCTTCAGGTGAGTGTTAGCTCCTGCTAGGTGCGGCCTGACTGTATTCCCCTGGGGGAATCATTTCACGCCCTTTGTTTCCCTAGAAAATTTATAGTTCCCAACTGCACTGCTCTGTTCTGAGTGGATGCAAACCGTGCTGACTCATATGCTGAACTGCAGCCTTGCTCCATGTAAACACAAGCACACTTCTAAAATATTTAATTTGTAATGTCCTCTGTGGAGAGCTATCCCACAGCTCCTGGCATAATTCCCAGAAGCAGCAGATTCTGGGGTTCTGGGAGTTTCAAAGGCCATTGGTGCCCAGCGGGATAATCATCTGAACTTGTTTAGTGTAGTTTATCCTGGCACTGGGACAGTTCAAACTGAACAGGTATTTAATCTTGCTTAAAGCAAGTCTGCTTTGAACAATACGTGGTATGCGTATGAACGATCTGGAGCCTGTTGGGACATGGCTGTCAGGAGATCTACATGGAGGGAAATCTTTGTTATGGCAAGTACACTTTGGTGTAGATGTACCTCCCAACAATTTCTTAAACAACCTCTGTGGGCAGTTATAGTAAAATCAAGAATAAGCTGATATTTGTTTTCTTAGTTCCTCTCTGGCAAATGCCAGTGGTAATTGTCTTGTGAAATACTCAAGTTTATATCCACTGGTAAAATGCATGTTAAAAAAACCTCAGAAATTTGGAAACTCCCATTCATGTACGCAAAAATTCTCATTCTTTTAATTGAAAATAAGTTACAGTATATGATTAGGCTACAAAGGAGGAGAGTGGAACCAAAGAATGAGTTCTAAGTACACTTATTTTGTCTATTCCTGCTAAGTACAATATTGGAATTTTACGATAAATATCTTCTCCTTTAAAGCAGTAATTCATTCAGTGAAGACCAGCTGATAATAAACTAGAGTTCTTTGGTTCTTTTGTGGGTTTTAAAATTTGGGTTTGTTTTTTATTGGCTATTATTTTGAACTTGGTTGAAAGAGCGATCCATTGCAATAAGTACAGGGAGTGATTTGGGAGAGGTTCAGTGCATTTTATGGATGGTCTAGATCAATCCCATATCACTTGCTCAGGTGGGCTGTCAGTGTATTACTTGTAATTGTTAAACATCATCTGTTTGCTGAACTGTGATCAGCTTTACTGATACCATCATTTGTCCCAACATCCTGCAACATTTTAAGTTTCTATTCTTAATTTTTTATTTTTAGAGCAAGATTCTAGAGATACTAAGAGTAGTGGGATGTGCTCAAAACTGGGTGAGTCTGGGTAGCAGAAGTGGTTCTAATTCCTGGAGAAAAAGCCCCTGGTGTGAATGGAGCTCACTGAGGTCCTTTGGGGATGCAAACCATCGCTTCCTGTGCCACAGCACGGCAGCACTTGCATCCATGCACTGTCAGTGCAGCAGGAAAAGCAACTCCCTGCTCTCACCTTCACAGGTAGGATTGGAAGGTAGTGTGTCTGTGTCTTCTTTGACTGCAGGAAGTGCTGTTTTGGTACAAGAAGCAACTTTCCTGTGAGTATGATTCAAGGCTCAACTTATTTTCCTTTTTTATTAATATGGGGAATTTCCTTACAATTGTGACTTAATTCATAAATTAATTTCACTAGAAAGACTCCTTTATCTGAAGTCTGAATTTGAAGTGTACAGATGTGGCATTTTGTTGCTGAAGTGTGCTGAGAGATACATTTACCATTAACAGAGTCCCATTAGTTATGAGGTAGTCTTACTACCATATTTCAAAATCCTGCTTTCCATGATGGCTGTTAGTGGCATTTTTCTTTGCACAAGCAAAGGAAGTTAAAAATTGTGTCTGCATCTGTTATTGTTGCTATGACAGCTGTCTTTGTCCAGTTTTAACCATCCTATTCTGAGTAGCTCCTAACTGGGGTTATGGGCTATGTGCAGAGAAAGTAGAAGTGGAGGTCCTTCAATGCTGTTTCCTTCTTTCAGTCAAAAAAAGATTTCTTTTTGAGTTACACTAGTTTTAATCAAGATGCAACGAGTCGAAACGTTCCATTTCTGACCTTGTTTTGGTGCCTGGAGTAATTAGGACTGATATGGTTACGATATAAATTAGTAGCCAGTTCCTTAGCACTATTTAATCATGGTTTGTCTTGAGCAAGACAGATGGTACCACTGATACTGTGCTTCTGAGACTTGAAAACTGGGAAGATCACTTGAAATGAGGTGATGCAATTTTTGTAGGAGGTCTGGTACAACACTGTGCCATCTTCAGATGGCAATTGTGAAACGAGCGAGTGCTCCTTGCAACATGCTATCAGTTATTGCTTAAGCAAGCACAAAATAAAGGCCACCCCTCTCTAGGTGAGCAGTGGGATGTGCTGTCTTCAAGTGTCAACTTACTTTTACACCAATGTGCAACACCAGAGTAAGAAATATGTAAAATAGCCTGTGTTTATTCAAATCCTCCTTTCTGGCATACTCAGCGTCTTCCTGTGAAGTGGAGAGCTATCTTCTGTTAGTCAGAGTCTATATTAAGAGTTTGTAAATGGCTGTCTTCCTAACTCTAGCTGGAAGATACTGTCATGAGAGAAGCTTTTTGTAAGTTAGATGGCAACCTGTTAGTCTGAGTTGGAAACTGTTGGTGTTAAAGCAGCAGCAGCAGCTTGGAAAGCTGTGACCCTAATCCAGACTAGTTTCAGAGGGCAACTTTCTAATACAGAATCGTGCAGTTTTGTCCACTCAGAGGGTCAGCTGTCTATTTTGGAGCTCAGACTGCTGCCTTTTGAGATGAAAGCCTTATTTTGTGAATATGAACTCCTTTTTATCTGCTTGCTGAGCCTTGTCTGAGAGAAGGAGCAGCTGTAGTCCGTTCACCAGACCTGCATTTGGCTGTTGCTGCCATTGTGTTGTGTGTAAACATGTACCATTATTTTGGATCATATAGCAGCCTGTTCAAAAGGGTCTCGCATTCCCCAGCTGTTCTGCAACTTTTCCATCTCTGAGCTTGCCAGCTGCTTAATACAGGCAACTGTAGCTGCATTTGTTTCTCTGGTGTTAAGTATTAGTGGAGATAAAATTGACTTGTTACATGTTAGGTGGTGCAAGCCCCTCTCCTGCTTCGAATGGACATAAAACAGAAGTAAACTGTTCTTACCACATCAAAGTAGTTAGAAGTTTTCTTTGTCACTAGTTGAACAGATTGCATAAAAATCTTTATTTTGTAGATTTGAAACAAATATGAAATACAATTGTGTTTGCATATATATACAGCCACAGATTGCAGCAGTAACTAATCCGAAAGAACTGGGTTACAAAAAGGTGTGCCTTAAAGCCATGTCAACAGCTCATTTGTTTAGCCACTTCTCTGAACAATGTTCAGCTTGACAAGGCATCCTGTGCTCTCTTGTCTGCCAACCCTTTTGTTTACTGAATCTGGGAACTTTTGTTTCAGTGGCAGCACTGCTCACACTGGGTGTCAGGAAAGGAGCAGGGGCTCTGCAGTGTCTGGTACCTGCAGTGAGTGCTCAGTCCAGGTGAGCAGCCACAGGCTGAGACCTGCCTTTTCCAGCCTGCTCTCCCTGCCATGAAAGTGATAGGAAATGTCTGGAAAATGTTTTGTGTGACTGACCTCCTCTTTACTGCAGCTTTGAATCCATACCTATCTACCTGCAGATACAGAAGTTGAAAGTCAGAGTAAATTCAAGCTCCTTTGGAAAAAGGAGATAATTCTGTTCATGACTAAAGTTACTATTCTAACCACTTAACCTGTTCTATAATGTCATTTTGAAACTTGGGGTGAGGAGGAGTGTATCCTTGGTTGCTGCAAGAGACTGCTAAAGATAGTGATAAAGCAAAGTTTTCAGAGGCTTGAGCTGGTGCTATTAATTAGTATTCCTTACTCCCATGCAAGGGGCTAAATCAGGTATTCACTTAAAATCATATTAAATGCAATTTGTATTTGAAAAATGTGAATTTTGTTTTTTACGGTTTTGCTATTAGTTTCATGGTGAAGGAGACTGGAAGGGAATGACTTGTGTGTATTCTTGCTCCTGATAGCAGAAAAGACTGCCTCTGCCCCAGGGTCCAAGTTACCCACTGTAACTGGCCTAAATACACTGTTATTATACCCTGAATACCCTGTTATTCAGAGGGGAAATTTACAGATGACTGTAAATACATTTCTTTTTTTTCCTTCCCCTTTTTTTCCCACCCTTTCACCAGGCCTGGTCTATCTTTGCTGGTTGTAGCTTTCATGTTCATGTTAAACATCAGCACTACCTGAATTATGCTAGGATGACTCTGGCTTCATAATAGAGTCTTGACATGTAAAAACAAAAGCAAAACCATAGAAAAAGTCTCTTGATTTAAGGTAGCATGTTTCAGGGTCTGTTTTTCATATCTCCAAATTGCTGAGAGTTTGAACTTTTCCATTCTAATGCTAGTGTCTTAAGAGAAGTTGGAACACTTATCTTCTGGAAAGTTAATTTTTCAAAGTCACTATTGGAGCACTAAATCATTATTTGTCATTATTTTAGCAGAAATACAGGCTTAAAGTTTGAAGTGATCATAATTATACATAGTTATATTAGCTGAGCAGAGTCATAGATATTATATTAAAATGTGTAGTTAACACAGAAAATGTAGAATTGAACGTGTGTTCTGGATTTAATAATTACACATATGAACAGTTCTTTAGAAAACAGGTAACGAGTTCTCTTTCAGAACAGCAGATTGACCACGCTTCAAAAACAGAGGAAGGCAACTGAGTGTGATACTGAGGGTGCGGAGAGAGGGGTAGGGAATGAAGAAGGAACTTCTGGCACAGAGAAAGTTAGGGAGAGCATCTCAACATTTTATTGTTTTGAAATGCTGCTGATTAATTCATAGATCCCTTTGAAATGAGTTTAGGGAATGGACTAGAGGAGATTGGGAGAAGTAGATTTTGAGAATAAGGAAGTGTTGGTTTGTCAACACTGGAATAGAAGAGAAAGAAAGACAATATCTAATTAATAAGTAATGTTCAATTATTGAGGGTTTTAGGAGAAATAATCATTTCTTTCAGAACATGGTGGGAAGTGAAGTGAAAAGACTTTAAATGGCCTTAAATTGTTTAAACATGTTTAAACTAATAGAGGGAGAGAAAGAAGGGATTACCTTCTCACCCACCTCCACAGACTCTTTTTAATGAAGTTACTGGAAGTTTTGGGAAGGCATAAAAGTAAAGCATTTGAGAAAGCTTTTTGTTAGGTGTTTTTCTTTCTTTCCTTGAACTGAAAGGTTCTTCCAGTGTTTTTAACTTGGCTTAAATTTGCTCCATCCTCTACAGGGGAAAATATTTATTTTAAAGTTTCCTCTAAACTTAAATTGGCTTCCCAGCCAATTTAAAGACATGACTATGTAATACCTTCCAACTTCACGAAAGCTGAAAACGTTAAGGCTTAATGAAGGAGGAGACCTTGTTGATTGCACAGGAGAGCAGCATTTCCAGCAGTAGAAAAATTGCTGTTCTGAAAATGTAGCTGGAATTAATCCCTTCCACCTTTGTTTCCTTTTTCTGTTGTTAATGATTTCTTTTGCTCAGCTAGTGGTAAGTGCTGTTGTGCCTGCCTCACTCCACTGATTCTTCCACTGTTCTCTGGGACTAAAAATTATAGTATGTGTCAATTTAAAGATAGAAATAGAGCAGTGGCAGAGCATCTTCACTAAGCTGCAAGTTTATGAGAGTTATGATCTTTAACTTTGGCACTTAAAGTTGTTTCTCTCCAGAGTGGTCATTGCAGCTCTTAGTGTGGGTTTGTTTTTGTTTTTTTTTTGTGGTCCTGCACACTGATGAGTTTGGGTGCCTGTTATCTCACAGGTTGTATGGCTCAAGTCTCTGCCCTGTGTGTAGCTTATCAGCCATGTGCACAGCTCCCCGGAGACAACACAGAATTGTTTCCATCACTGGAAAGATTCAAGGCTTTGAAAGAAGGTTGCTTAAGCAAAAGTTGCAATAATGAACAAAATTACAAAAACAATATATTTACTTAGGTAATATGTGTCAGTAAGGACCTGGCTTAGTTAGGCTCTGTTGTTAGGGCTGCCTGTTACAGCTACTTGAGTTCTGGATGCTTTGCCTTGTTTGTGTGCTGTGTGTGAGGCTGTGCTCTCATCTGTAATCAGCATTTAGGTGTAAACTGCTGAAAAGTACCAGCACTGCTGCTTCTTCTCCCACCTTACTCCTCAAAACTGCTTGGCTGAGGTATTCCTGTTTAGATCATGCTGTTGGCTTTAGGCTTAAACTACTTCAGTCAGTCTTCTGTCATTTGTGGTTTAAAGTATATGCTGTGACAAATATTACTTCAAAGGAGTTTGTACAAAACTTGACCCTTGCAAAGCTCAGAGAGTAAAGACTCTCCAGAGCTTTATAAACACCCTGACCATGGGATTGTACAAAACCTCTTCTGGATACTCCCCCTGTGCCTGTCCTCTTCCTTCCTGTTGTATTGCAGAGTGCCAATAGCTGACAGGCAAAGGATTTGTTTTTCCTGAAATACACTTGTTTGTCTTGTCTCCATAATATTTGTTGCATGCCTGACTCTACAACTTGCATGCAAATGCCTATTTTTGTACTGTTTTTGTGGGTTGGCAACAAAATAATTGTGGCTTCCTACTGCAAGCAAAAGCCTGGTGTATGGAACAGAGTTGTTTACATGGATTCCTGGTATGGAATGCAAGTTTAATTCTTTTAGCTTGAAATTGAATTGTGTTGAGTAAAATTAACTTTGAATTTAAGTGGCACTGAACCCAGCTAAACAATTTTCTAGGGCTTACATTAATAAAAGCAAACTACAGCATAGCTAACTACTGCTCAGGATGCATTTCAGGTTCTTAAAATTTGTGGTTTAAGAGGGGAATGCTCAGTTTATACTTCTGTAATAAACTTCATGTCTGAAGTGCACTGTGTGGTGTACCCTGCTGGGATAGTACAGCCACAGATAACTTGAAGGGATTTGTGTGGGCAGGGAGAAGGCAGATGAAACATTCCAGGTGAGATATAAATTTCCATGGCCTGGTTTGGTAATCTAACCTGCCTTACAGTAAGAGATAGCTGTGAAAAAGAAGTTACCAGTGATTTTGTTTCATCTGACCTACTGTTAGAGGACCTAGTAGCTTTTTGAAAGAGATCTTTAAAGCACTTTTTGGTTGAACATGCTTTTTCCGGACTCCCAGGAGGTGCTTGCCAGCAAAGAGCTGCTGACATCAAAAGCAAAACCCCAAAATGCCCATATATGTGTGTGAAGTAAGGAAGCTGGGGATGAGAGTGATCTTGTGCTGAACTTCAGGTGAAAGATCTTTCCAAATGCAACAAAGAAATGGCGCACTTTCATTACTGCCTTCAATAATTATGTCTTGTGAGATTCCTAGAGTAATATACAAATGAAGACAGTGTTCTTCCATTAAAACATGTTACTTCATTAAATGTTTCTTATCCAAAGACCAATATGAGAACTTATAATCATGCCAGTTAGCTCTGAAACGAAGCAAGTAATCTTGGTGTCACAGAGGTTTGTTTCTTAAGGAAGCCCTGAAAAAGCTTTTTCCATGAACACGTTGGTATGAATTGGCATTCTTCCTTGCACAGGAAACCACAAATTCTTATTGTGGAAAACTTCTAACTCTTGTAAAACAGTCATTAGTTTTGTGTATTAAATGTTCAGAATGTTCTAGGGTTTTTTTTTTTGGTTTTTGGTTGGGGTTTTTTTGGTTTTTTGTTTTTTGGGTTTTTTTTTGGTGTGTGGCCTCTGGAGAGTTGCTCTAAGAAATGCTTCTCTTTCGATAAACAGAAAATCACTTGCTCAAATGTTTCCAGTCACTTGTAGTCCCTGTGCATACTGCTGGGGCTTGGATACTTCTCAAATGCCTACAAGCCTGAGACCATCTTTATTGCTCAATTATTTTTACCCCCTCAAGTCTGACAGTTGCAGCGACTGAACATGATCCCTGTATTAAATGCAGCAATGTGTTTGATGAGTTGCTTTGTTAGGGTTTCTGAAACTGGTGCACTTGAAGTGGCCTTTGGTGGTGGGGCAGCTCCCAGAGCAGCATCACTCAGTGCACACACACAGACACACCCCGTGCTTGTGTGCCCTCCTGGGAACACTTGTGTGCAATTCCAGCGTGACTTGTACACCTCTAGTATGTCATGTGTACTACAGGCTGGGAGCTTAAGTTTCAGGTGACTGGAAAAATTACTTCTACAACTTCACTGAGCATCCCTCTTTTTCTTTATGCTAGTCTTTTTCAGTCTTATCTCTTATCCTCTTATTTTATTTTTCACAATCCCCCCCCCCCCCCCCCCCCCAAATCCCTATTCTAGATTTGGTATGCAAGCTATGATCAAACTTCATGTAAAGTAAAACCTTTTCTTAACTAAGTTTTCCTTAGTTTTTGTTCCTTTCAAATACACAATCAGGAGTAGAACTCAAATTACACAGCACATTCTTTTTATTTTTTTTTAATGACAGAAGAAAGGACAGTGAGTGGAGTTGTATCAAATCACATAAGCTAGCAGTGATAAAAGGGTTTGTTGTTTTTGGGTTTTTTATCAGTGCAGGCTACTTGTTTGAAACAGATTTATCATGTCTTCCTCAATGTTTTACAGTTTCTACTATTTTGGAGCGTTAGCTGGGTTCTCAAGTACTGGAACGTTACCGATGCTATTTAAGGCAGGACATCTGTCATGATGTGTCTAGAGTCTGATTTCCCCAAGCCTGAACAATTCTTGCCTTTATGCTCTACCTATGTAGTCCTTGCTCTTTCTACAACCTAAAAATAACACAGAAGTTAAACAACTGATTCAAAGTCCATAATTTTGGAGAGCAGCAACTTGCCAGTAGCTATGTCTTGTGTCATCTGGACAGTGCTTTGGCAGAGTTTTAAGAATTTGCTAAACTAGGGCAAATTAACTTTTCTTTCTGGTCAGGTGTAACTTTCTGTACTGGAAGAATGCACAAAATAAATGCATGCTTCTGAAAAACCAGTGTTAACACTCCTCATGCTGCACACACTGAGGCTTCTGGGACCCAGCCCTAGCAGCATCCTCCTGGTGTCCTACCCTTGGTTCCCTCCCTTGCTTCTGAGAGTCATGGCTTGCACATCGACTTCCTTGGGATTTGGGACTTTCCCCTTCCAGTAGCCTCAGTGTTAGCTGCTCTCTCAACTCTGGTTTATGTCCCAACAGCTGCTCAGTTTGCAGACTTTTATTGTAAACACTTTGTACAGTATTATTACAGTATTATCAAGTATCCTGTGTACAGGATAATGAGGCTATGCTGTGGAGCCTCAGAACTTTTTTTGTAGAATGGGCAGACTCTTTTAATTGAGAGAAATGATTTCCCTTCTCCCACTGAAACCCTACTCTGAAAACTTTGTTCTAGAGACAGTTTTAATGAGCTTTGAAACCTGTATCACAGTTTTCAGAGCAACCCCTTTATGTCTGTGGCCTTGCAGTAATGCCATTTTTGGGGATGAAATTTTATTACTCTAACAGCTCTCCTCCCATTTCCCTCTTTCCTTCCTGCTCCCAGCTGAATGCTTGTGCTGATTATTCTGGGGTGGTTCTAGTCCCCTCCTTCAACTTTGTAAGCTGCTTTATCTCAGGTTTTGGTTGCTGGATCAGTAGATTCGTGTCTGCTGTTAGTGAACCAAGGAAGGTCTCAGACCCCCAAGGCATGTGGGAGGTGGTGCAGTGGGGACAGTGTCAGACTGGACAAAAAAGATGTTCTCTGCACAGTGCTTACCATGGGTCTGTAGATGAACATGTGTTTTCTGATGGTGCCTCTCAGTTCTGATTTGACAAATTAAAAGCTTTCAAATGGAACCCTGAAGCAGTGTTTATTTGAAGCTTAAAATGCTGGAAATGGATTTTTTCCTTTGTGTTTGTAGCTCCTATACCACACGATGTTTTTACATGTTGTTTGTTTAAAGGAAGCTTTATACTTACCAGGGAAGATTGCAGCTGGGAAACGATTGCAGTTGCTTGGATCTAGTTGGATTGTAACTGTCTGTGACTCTTGCTAACCTAAAATTGCAGATGCTTTACTGTTCATCAGATTGTAAAAATGCCATGAGACCATCCAGCATCTTTTAAAATTAGGCTGAGTTACAGCATTTTGGAGTTAGAATGGTCATAGTGACAGCATGTCTCTTTGTACTGGTGGAGAAAATGAAAGAGACTGGGGAATAAATGCTAAGGAGTAAGGAGATTTGAAATAACTATACATGGGTCAATGCAAACAACGTAGGAAGTTTTGGGAAGCTTTTGGGCTGAGTACTTAAAGGTTTACTGGAGAGTAATACATGCTATTGAACCTGATGGCTTTGGCTTGTGATCAGCAGTGAAGGCCTGCTTTTCCACCTAGTTTTGCAAGTGGGAATTTACTTTGGCACAAGAAAGATAAGTTTCTTATTTGAGTTAGCAGAATACAAGTGTCTGGTTGGAAACATTCCCAGCAGTGATCTGATTCCTAGCCTTTTCTGTAACTGCTCACTAGTGCCACCAATGTATATTTGGCCACAAAATAATAATGACAACTTGCATAAATTCCAGGATTTTTTCATGCCTCAAAAGCACTTTAATATAGGGTACAAGCCAGTCATTTATAAACACTGCCTTGAAACAATCAGGTTTAAGGGAACAGCTTGGTGGACAGTCAGTTCCAGGTGTCCTGGCTTCCTAGGAAATGCCAGCTGAGTTTATCCGAACTATTGCTTCAGCCTGCTGACTTCATGGCATCCCAGCTTGGAAAACTGACTGCCAGCCACTGGCCCTGCACCCCTTCCTCACAGTACAAGAGTCTTGTGACTGAAGACAGCATCTCCCAGATCAAGATCTCCAGATTATTGCTGGGCTTCATTTAGAAAGGACACCTGAGCTGGCTCTGTTGCTTGCTGCAGGTGTTGAATTGCTCCGTGTTTTAGAGGAGGCTGTGCTGTGCTAACAGTATATTCTCCAGGCTAATTCATATATACATTTTTTGTCAAAACAAAAGAAGCCCCTATCTTCTTTTACATCATGAGAAACCTTTTCCTCATTATGGAGTATTAAGTTGAAGTATTTGAGGTAAAGGAAAAAAACCAAGCCCAAGCAACAAACACCAAACCAAAGCAATTTGATTTCTCACTTCATTCTGGCAGTAGATGCACATCCAGTGTGTGAAGGGAAGACTTATGACTGTGTTAAGCTCCAGATGTGAGAGGGTGTTCTGCATTACAGGTAGATGAAATAAATTTCAGAGCCATCTGGCAATGAGCAGAATGAAACTGCTTGATTGCTTTGAACTTACATAAATGAACTTCTTCACAGGTTTCCTTTTGAGGAGTGTCCTGAAAAGGTTCTCATTAGATTTTTTAATTTTTGTTTGTACATTGTTGTCTGGTGTTCTTATTATGCAAAATACTGCATAATTTGGATCCAAGATTTAGATTCAAAGTTAATATATCTCCATGGCAAAGTCCATGTTGTTCAGAGATTTGGCCATGTTAATTGTTAACAAAGGTGCTCTCGCTGCTCAGCTGAGCTGCAGGGTTTGGTAGCTGAGCACTGCTTGCAGCACTCTGTTGTTTAAGTGTTGTTTTTGATGTCTAACAGCACCAACATGTGTAACTTGATTGATGTGACACGGACAGGCCTTATCCTGAAATGTGCTTCTGAAACTTAGTTGGGACTGTTCAGATTATGCTTGAAAATACTACTTTATATTTTCTCCAGGGTTAATTGCACCATTGATTTGACTCATTTTATTTGAATAATGTACTTACTTTGATCTTTGAGCATAAGATCTGATTGTGCAGATTTGGTTGTTCATGGCAACCTGAGTATTGTGTTTTATTTTTTGTTTTGTTTTGGATTTTGGTTTTTTTTTTAATCCTCCTAATACCTTCTGTATTCAGTGCTGTTGTTTAGAACAAGGATTTGTGTGTGCACCTGATTCACAAGATTCATTGTTACATTTCAGGTGTCTTCAGAGTCTTGCTTCATCTTTTCTAGTGCCTTTGCTTCATTTCTGATTCTTTCTTGTGTTTCTACCCATTTGCAAGACCTTGGAAGTACAGCTCTCTCTCTCTCATATGCAGGCAAGTCTTCTGTCTTGTTCCATAATAGCTCAGTGAAGAAATCTCAGTTGTTGTTCAGGAAGCTTGAGATGCTTTGAGGTGTTGCAGATCAGAAGACCATTGTAGTTCTGTAAGAGTTACCCTGTTCTCCAGTGTGATCAATAACAGAGCATTTTTGAAAATTCACATAGGTGAACAGAAGTGCAGTAGGCTACATGAATCCAAAATGTCCCTCATTATGTTATTTTGTTTGAAAAATATATTTTTTTAAACATTAGGAATTCTCATTAACTTAATTTTTAATGAAATTAGTTCCATAAATAAGGGAGTTGTTTTCAGTCTTGCTGTCACAAGATGCTTAAGTCCAGGAGATAAATCTAAACATGTGGGATGTCTTGAATACATCGTAAAGAGATGATCTGAACAGACCAGTGCACGACCTACAGCTTAAGGATCATGCATGATTAGTCATGTCTTTCTGACTTGTCCTGGGAAACCAAATGTTTAATGTTCCTTCCATTTCTGAATCTTTCTAGGGACTGTAGTTAGCAGTGGCTGTTTCCTTTGGTAGGAAATTCAGCTGTTTCTATTTTGGATTTTATGGTCTTCTTTCGATCTTTAGTCAAATCTTGGGTATTTGGGAAGTTTCTTTGGTGTGTGTTCCTCCTTAACCTGCTCCAAAAACTTCATTGCTAGACACCAGCCACATCCAGTTGATCCCAGTACTCCCAGCAGCTGAAATAACTTGTTTTCTGTTTGAGCTGGATGATGTGCTTGTGCATTTTAGGATGATGCATAATAACCTGACCAGGAGAGCTGCCTGTGGAAAAAAAGAAGAGGAAAACATGATTCCTAATTAGGTGACCTCTTATTAGCCTTGGGGAAAGGGCTGCTGGAAGACAGGTATATTTTAAGGGACTACTTTTTTTATTATGAGTTTGCACAGCTTAAATTCTCATTTAGTACTTCAACATTTGCCTGACCTCCACCAAATCTTCTCCTTTAGACATATTTTAATATGCCATTTTTTGCACCACTCAATCATTTTGCCAGAGTGGGGAAGTAGTGTGAGTTTGGAAGGAGGGCATGAGTTACGTGAATGATATTGTCTCAACAAATTTTGTCTATGTAGGTAAAAACCCAATGAGGTTAAAAAAAAAATCTCCAGCAAAACTGTGAGAGTTTTGAAAGCAGACTAATGTATTTTTGAGAGCAGACTAATCTGAAGTACTTGATCAAAACTGTACAGTTATTATATGTAGAACTGTCTTTTTAAAGATTTTTTTTTCCCCCTTAATTCATGAACTGCAGAAATGGACACCTGTCTCTGTTTGGATAAGTGCTGGCAAGTTCAGAACTGTAAGTGGTTTTTGTGATGAACTGGAATTTCAGAGATGACACTGTTGTCAACTCCTGTCTCTGTCCTTGAATGCAGCAACTCTGCTCCTCTGTGGTCCCAAAGTAAATAGTTGTGATCACTCCACTTCTTGGCATTAAGAAGTTCAGCATCTTTAAAGCAGTGAATTCTTCTGGCTGCTAATGGCTTTGGAGTAACTAATAGAAGTGGAAACTGGGCAGTTCCTTACTTAAAATGTGCTCTAGATAGTGTTTATAAACATTCTTGAGATTAATTGATGCATCTGACTTTCAGTATTCCTCATATATTTCAGGGAGATACAAAAGTATCAAAATTGATGTGAAATTGATTTGTTTTGGAGAAGGAGAACAGAATGGTTTGAAGGATTTGCTCTAGACCTTAGAGCTTGGTATTAACACTGAAACTTTGATACTGGGAACACCACAGACTTAAATTGCAATACGGAGATAACATGGCAGAAAAATGAGTCAGAGAAGTGAGGTAATCTAAGAAAATAAAATTTACCTTGCAATAATGAATTATTGAATATATGGTTTTTTTTTTTTTTTTGAAGAGTTGGTTAAGAACCATAATCTGCATAATGGAATGTGTGTTCTGAAGGAAAAAAACTGCTATTGTTATGAAGTCAGAACATGCAAATGTCTCTGAGTCTGAAGAAATGTTTCAAAAATTCATTTTGAGGACTTGGAAGACAATCTAATAAGTGTGTGTGGAAATCTGCTCCATTGTACTGTTAGGCTGGCAGGAGATGTTGGTTTACATGCTAATAAAATATAACCTTCATGAGTGTTGTTACTGAACAAGACTAAACGTTATAATTTGGCTTTGCAGCCCTTTTAGAAGATGTCCTACATAATTGATGCCCCTGCCAAAGGAGCTAAGAGAGACATTGCAATGGAACCATCTCTGATGTCACATTTTAGTTGTTAAGGAGCTATTAAATAATGAAACCTTTAAATCTAAGATCATATTTTATTTTGGCTAAATTTGCCATTTATTTAATTATAGTTGTGCTCCTCTTCTAGGGGGTTTAGGGGAAAATCTTGAAAGCTGTAATTGCTCCTGCTCAGATAAAGTTGAGCAGGCAATTGACTGCAAGTATCATTAGACATCAGTGTTTGCCTGAGTTAGGATGGATGACTGTGACTTGAATTAATGGCAGCTGGTTTTCAGGTATAAAAGGAATCTTCTCTTTGCCAGGTGTATCTTAGTCAACTTTGCTGAAGTTGTTTGAAGGTACAGTCAAGTGTATACAGGGATCTGGGTAAAACTTGGACTGTTTATCACTGGGATACCCACTCTTGTACTGTCTAGAACATGCAGCAGTTGCAGCACTTTTTAAAAATTTGGTTTGTGGGATGAGCTAGTTGATGCAGCTAGTGCTTGGCTTTTATTCTGGTTTATCTAATTGATATGTAGAAGGAATTCAAGCTGCAGATTAATGAGTGAGTGTGCCTGTGAGGGCTCATGCAGTGGGATTTGCCCTCTGAACTCCTGACTGAAGCTCTAACTATAGTCAGTGTTTCTGGTCACTGTTTCTGTCCTGGGGCACTCAGCAGAGGTTCCCACACACACTGGCCCCTGTCAGAGGTAACTTTCTCAGCCTGAGTGCAAAGAGCACAGCCCCAGTTTCTACCCAAGGCCTGGCTGAGCAGAGCTGTGCAAGTGCAGGTTAGAAGTCACTGAGATAACATAAACACAGCACACTTGGCTCTGCCAGTTGGCTGATACATGAAGTGGGTGTTTTACAGCACATACTCTCTAAACTGCAAGGAAGATACTGAAGACAAGACTTCATTCCTAGGATCCTAGGATTCCTGCTGTCAACCCTGAAGTGTTAATCTGTTTGTTTATATTGTGCTGTGAGGGTTGGTTTGGGGTTTTCTTTCCCTGTTCTTTTTTCACCTGTAAGTAGGGAAATTCATTTGAACTTGGATGAATTTCAACAGTGATGCAAATAATTACTTTTTGCATTAGCACAGCAGCTTACCTGGCTGAGAGGGCATTGCCTTTCTACACTGTGTTAAGCTTTTCAGTGGCTCCTTACTAGCCCTAAAAAACACCTCAATCTTCATTTCAAGTGAAACATGGTTGCCAAAAACCCAATTAAAAAAACAGAAATAAAATGTGTCTGTTGTGTATGTTTCAGAGAAAGCAATTGCCTGCTGCTGGCTAGCTGGCAGAACATCTGCCCTGGACAGACAGGTTAGGAATTTCCATGGGGCTGGGGAAAAGCGAGGGGACAGCCCCTGTGCAGGGCAGGATGTGCTGATGTCCCTGCTCTGCAGTTTCTCAAGAGTGTGGAGCAGGTAGGGCTGTGCTTGTCAGGATGCCTTCCCAGCTGTGCAGTGGAGGAGAGGAGTGCTGGCTGAGCTTGCCAGCAGTGATAAGGCTCCAGGTGGGGATCACTGTAACGTGCTGTGAGAATCAACTTTCCCAGCAGTTACAGGAGGCAAAAATGTTCTTCTGTCACTTGTTCTGCTGGAAGCTTCTTGCTGCTAACAACTAAATATGCAAATCCAACTGTGGCTCTTTCAGCCTTCCTGGTGTTCTGACTTATGGTACTTGCTTCTGTTTTCAAAACTGAATTTGTCAGCACAGACTATTTGACTCTGAAAATGTAAAATCTTACCATAAGTGCTTCTTGTGTTGTAATAAACATACATAACTTTCCTTTACAAGATCTGCATGTCATGTTTGCTTTTTTTCCCACTGTTTATTCACTACCCTGCCAACAGCACAGGTATCTCCTGAACAGCTTTATGCAAAACTGGCAAATTGAATGGAAATGTGGTTGCTTCCAGGGAATTCAGACCATTGTATTCTACATACAATATTCACAGCTGTATTACTGACTAACAAGACTGCTGTCAGCCACAGTGAAGTGCACCACAAAATTGCTCAGATCTAAGGCTTAGGTTATAATTTGAGACAGTTATCTTAAACCAAAAGAACCTAAGTCCATAAATAAACTGTTAAGCAATGTAAACTTTTTAATGGCAGAGAGAGTTAGCAAGGAGCTATGCAAACCCCCCAGGCCAAGATAATCTCTACCATAATTATGTAGTCTATTAAGTGAGAAAAATTCCAGAGCTTTGCTCATGAATAAGACTGGATTATTTGTGATTTCATAAAATAAGCAAGGAGACTAAAGACTCCAGAGGCTACTTAAGGTTTTGCGGAGGAGTAAATGTTAATGCCTAATTGCTTAAAGTATGTGTGAGGTGATACATGGTAAAGTTGTACAAAGTATGCCTTAAGAAATAAACTTATAGTTGGATATGGACTGAATTTCTTTACTTATATAGCCATGTTTACAGCAGGTCACTTTGGTAATCCATTCAAAATAGCCTTTAAATGTTCAGTGAGCTTTTTGCTAGTAGTTCTACTAAATAATATATATTGCTAAATACTTTCTGCTGTATTCTAATTGTGGTAATAAAGTGAGCACTGCTTTTACAATGCAGTGCTCACTTTTAAAAAAGTGAGTATTTATAAGAAGTGACCTTTTTTGTTCTGCTTTGGTACTATTAACACATCTTTGTTCTAATGCCATTTATCCCATCTAATTCTCCTCCTAAGAGAGCAGTACCAACAGAAGCACTAGGAAGAATACAACAGTTGCAATAGAACAAAATGCTCCCCAGAACATGGGTATTGGAGGGTAGAGGTAGCTGAGGTGTTCAGCCATGGAGTTTATGGGCTTCATCCTAATGGCTTGTCCTGCCTGGTCTTTGAGACAGCCAGCCCCAAACAGCCATAGAGATACAGCCAGCACTCTGGAGATCATAGGAAACTGTAGTTTCCTTTTGGGGTGCTTTAAGAATGGATTGTGTCTCCTCCATTTTTGAAAAAGAAGAAACAAACTCCCTCTTTTGGGGACACCTTTTCAAGGGAACATCCTCAAGGCTGTCTTACCCTTTTTCTTTGTGCTAGGTCTTTTTCCAGTTGAGCTAAAGCACTATGCGTACTTCTGATACAGGAATTTGTACTTGTCCAGATAAATGTGTGTAATGCTCCACACCCAGATACAGAAGGAATCACAGAAAGAAACAGCAGCAAATGGTTGTGTGGGAAGTCCCATTCTGAGCCTTTTCCCTTTTGCATCCCTTGTACTGGAGCTTCCTGCAAAACAGACCTGTCCTGGAGTCTCCGCATGAGCATGGATCCCTTTGTAAGCTTTATTTTACTTCACCAAGTCTCTGACTCAAATCCCTATAGAGCTTAGAAATTCGAGTGATGGAAGCCAAAGACTTACACCAAAATGGGTGTTCTGTAGAAAAAAATTCCCTTCCTTAGACAAATAATCTAAAAAAAATTGCTTCGGTGAGTTAAAATGAATCTCCGTGCTTTTTTGACCTTCTGTTATTTATGTTCACCAGACTCCTGTGAAATTGAAGAGTTCCCTTTATCTGGAATGATAGAGTGGGAGCTGGGTTTTGGGGGCTGGCTACCATGTTCTCACCCACACGTACCAGCTTTCCCCTTTGGCCCGCTCTGCTCTCCTGACCCCGCACTGAGTCATCTGCGCTCAATATGTACGAGAGCAATTGAATTATTTTTATGGTTGCTGGTCTGAAATGAGTCAGTGCAGGGTCAAACATGTAGTGGAGCAGGGAAGGGAGAGGAGTGGGAATCTGGCAGCCAGCAGCTGGCTGAGATTGCCATGGAGCCACAGACCAACCCCGGTGACTTCGCCAAGGTCACACAGGCTTCTGCCAGCGAGAAATTGAAACCTCTCTTGTGTTATGCAGGGTGCTGACCACAGGTCTGTCAAATGCAGTAACTGATAGGAAGTTGCTTTAGATTTATTCTACTTGAATTTATTGTTTGTTTGCAAATACTGATGTATGAATTAATAGTTGCTTTCTAGTGTGTGCTTTCTATTAATAGATGCTTTCTAGTGTATACCGAAATCCAAACATACTGAACTGGTCATAACTGTAGATCTTCAGGTGTAAGCTGGGTCCATTCCATGAGGAATTCATGTTTAACTTGAGCTAACTTTCCTTAGAAATGTGATTTTTGCAGAGGTAGTGATCTGTCAACTACAGCACATTTCTGTATAAAGACCACTGCCCTTTCATAAAGATAGCTCAGGAGTTAGTGCCTGAAACAAATCATTGCATGGTGTTATACTGCAACTTGGTAAAATATTCAGTTGGTCACAGTTGTGTGATGTCTCACAATCTGTAGCTGATAGTTTATCAGGGACCTAATACAGAACTTAGAATGGAGCATTTCACCAATCCTGGGCACACAAATTGCTGGATGCACACAAGTTTCTGGATGGACAGCCTTTTAAATTATAAACATTGTGAAAGCTGTGCTGAAAGTTAGGGTATGAGGGCCTAGGTCATGTATTCTGGCATCAATTTCTATGGTCTATTTTTCTGTTTGAATTCATTTGGGAGGAAAGAAACTAAGAAACTTTTTTGAGTGAAGATTTTGGAGCTCTGTGCTGGTTATAAACTGTGTCGCTTCTGTATTTTTGAAGTTTCTTTAGGAAAAGGGCTAGACAAAAATATTCTGGATGTGATTGCATGTAACATGTGCATTTTCTTTAAACAATACATTACAGTTAATTCAATCTGAAGGGCTTTCTCCTAGCTCTGACAAATCTTGTCTAACCTACCACTTGACTAAATTTCTGTGCCCGGTTATGTTTTTTTGTTCTGTTTGTCTGAGGTTTGTTTGAGGTTTTTTTAACTTCTTGAAATCAAAGAAAGCTTGTTGCAGGTGGGGTTTTTTTTTGGTTTGGTTTTTTTAATTGTTTTTTTTTGTCTTTTTTTTTTTATTTTGTTTTTTTTTTAAATAAGAATGATATTGGAGAAACCTGTCTCCAGCAATCTAATATATTGTCTGGTGTTCTTCTAGGAACAAATATATCATGTGGAGCTTTATGTAGGAGGCCTTTTAGACTTTTAAAGGTTGGGTGTTAGCCACAAGGTTCATGTGACATGACAAATGTGGAACATCTGTGCACTGGTGCACATCACTGTTCTAAAAGTCATTCCCCTCACCACATGTATTGAATTAAATACAAGAATTTAAAAAGAAAATAGTTGGAAGGACACATTCTGTCAAATACAATGGGAAGGATCTGTTGTGCAAGCTGCTGGAGCTCACTCACACAGTTCTCCTGTCACTAATTCAGGGGTCTGGTGTGCTCTGTGCCTCAGCTCTTCCTCCCTTGGAGCTGGGGAATCGTATTGTGCTTTCCTAGTTGGTGGTAAACTCTTTTCTGGGTAGAAATTAGAGTTGAGTATAAGGCTAAAGGGGTTTCTAATAAAGCAAAGAGATTTCTCAATGTACTTTCTTGTTTGAGTGATGTTTGGGTTGCATATGAGGTAAGTAGGTGCCTGAGTTGGCTTCCTTTTTTTGTAAACAAAGTGTGGCCGAGTGGCTGAAAGCAGGAGCTCTCCTATTAAAACATGAATCTTACTCATAACTCTGCCTGAAGTGATCTAACATGGTCACCAATATCCTTGTAAATCTTAAGTGCTACTGTTTGTCTCTACTATATACTCTATAGCTACTGTCATGCTATAGCTGCAGTGAGAGTTCTTGCATATAAAATAAGTGTGATAGAGAAAAGAAAACAAAAGCAATTTTTAGGGGTAAGATTTGACCTGGAACATTCTGGGCCAGAAGCTGGAAGTCCTTGTTCTCCTAGAGTGATTACCAAATTGCATGAAGGGTGCTGTACTTCATTAAAGGCTGCACACTTGGTGCTGTCACCTTGGTCTGACAGAGAGGCTGCCAGTTTGAGACTTCAGGACACATACAGTGTATTCAAAAATCCAAGTCAGGATCCAGGTCACAACCCATGCTGAGGTGGAACTTGAGTGTTGGTCTGGTGAAAACCCCACTGCTGTGCAGAAGGCAAGTGGCAGATATTAGTAGTTGTCTTCCTAGTGACTTGCATGTATTTCAGTAGTGGTCTGAAATTGTGTAGGTTTGAGAAGTGGAGTTTTTAAGTCATTTAAAGCTATATTTTAGATACTGTCATTACAGATAAGGGTTTATTGAATTCTGATACTCACAGCTAGAAACCAATATTTAAAATTTGGTCCTCATTGCCAAGTTTATCTTCTCAGTCAGTTCTGGGACTGCAAATGTAAAGGACTTTAAAGGACCTCCTCTAGTTCATCTGAACTTAGTTTCAAACATTTACTTCTGAGATGACTTCTAAATATTTCCTGCATCCATTATGATGGCTGCTTTCATACTGTACTTAACTCTATGAATTTAATATTTGAGACTTTTATAATCTTGTTCAAAAGATAATTTATTAGAGCTGCTACTCCAGAGTGCATGTAAAAGCTCTTGTTCCAACATAGCCACATATACCAGACGTGGGAAAGCTTGCTCACATTGAAAATATCACTTCACTTGGACACAGCTTCTGAATGATTCCTTGCTTCTAAAGGAGGTGTGAGAAATGGTCTGAAGTAAAGGAAACATCTCTGGGATTTGTTGTCCAGGGGCAGTATGTAGGGAGTGGACAGAAGTGGCATACGAGTGGCATACATGCTTAAATAATTCGGGCATCCATTTAAATTGTTCTGTTCTCTTAGAATTGGCTATGCTCTAATTAAGTAATTCTTGTCATAAAACTCTAGTTAGCCCATAAAAAAAATGCAGATTCTTTAATGTTAAAAGTTGTGGGGAAACCATTTTTGTTTGGAACAGTTTTTGAACTTAATTTTTTGTGGGTTTTTTTTTGTTTAGTGTTGGTTGGTTGTGTTTTTACCCTCTTCAAAAGCTGCTAATCCAAACCAAGCAGGCCCTCTCTCACCTCAGTCTGCCTGGGAGCCCTGTGTCTTCAGGGACTGAGGACTCTTGCAGATTTCTATATTGCATTTCCAGCAAACTTCGTGTCTTCGGTGCTGGCTGCAGGAAGTACATCTGAGTCAGCTGCTGTGTCCACAGGCACTTTGAGAGTCTGGTGCAGAATCTGGGGTGATTTAACTGTGATTTGTCTGATACAGGACTTGCCCAACCTGACTGTTTCTACTTGAGATGTTTGTTTTCTTTTTTTTTAATATAGCTTTGTAAAACTGTAGTTAAGAAACAAATCTGTACATTCAGAATGCATAGGTGTTAAATTCAGCTGGGTTCAAAGAAATTAAATGCAGCTTTGATGTAAATTACTTTTTCTAAACACAGCAGGAGCTTCACATCCGTAGAACAATTTAAGTTCTTTCACCCATGCTCCAGTTTTCTTAAACAATTGAGAGTAATCCTGGGAGGCCCTTCTGACTTGAGTCTGTTTTATTGCATGAAAATATTCTCCAGAGTTCTGGGGAAAAAACTGATAATTTTTCTAAGTCTTTGAAGAGACTTCTGATGTTTTGAGTCTTTATTACACTAGAGGTCAGTGTATGATGGGAGCTTCTGTGCTGTGGTATAGAGTTTCTTGCAGAATCCTGTTTCATCAACTTTGAAACCAGATTCTAAGAGAAACTGTAGCCTGTTACTATGGAAAAAACTTAACATTTAAGTGTCTTGTGACTTGCTTGGCTAAAGGACTTTTCTGAGCTTTCTTCTTTTAATTCTCCTTGCCTAACAAATATAAGGCAAATATCAGTATGAGCACTTTGATGTGGTAAGCATGAATGTGCAGAGTCACTTGTTCCAGCGTGCACATCAAACATTCATCTTTCATTGCAATGCCATGACTTTTTGGTTCATGTTTCTATATGCCAGGGTATTTCCAGGAGTCATCCTTAGTGTGTGCACTGTACCTCTTAAGGGCATGGTGGGAGAATTGCAGATGCATCTATTATTTTTAGAGTAGGAGTCAGCTTCCTGAGAACTGAGCTGGTAACTTCCAGGTGGGCGGCTTCCCTTTTGGGTGGTGAGGGAAGCACAGCCGAGTATGATTCTGCCACGACACTTGCAGAGATTCTTTCCTCAGCAGGTCCTCTTCGGTTCTCCAGTAATTTCTTTAAACATCTGGAATGTGCAAAAGCAGTTTGTTCCTGCAGACATCACTGGGCAGGGGCACTGGAGCTGATGGGCGAGGTGCAGCGGTGTTGGGAGATGTGAGAAGGGAGGAAATGCGCTGAAGCAGAGTCCTGCTGACTGGGGCAGGATACACACAAATACCATTTAAGTAAGATGGTGGAAATACCCCAGTAGGGTGGGTTTGAATGTTTTCTTTGAGAACTGACTACAAACAAAAGTGCCTGTATCCTGTTAATCTTGTGTAGAGTTCTTCTGAAATGCCTCAGAAAAATAAGAGAACATGGGATGTTAAGAGTTTACAGGCTTGCACCAATGTAGAGGGTAAACGTGGGCATAAAGCTGTTCTTAAGTGATACTCTGAGTGTTCAAGAGACTTGGACTGATAAACATCTTTGTGGCCTTTCTTTTTGGTGAGGTAGAAGTAGGAGGAGACATAGTAAAAGGAAAATCAGCAGTCTGAAAATCTCCTTTGCACCTGGCTGCTGCCCAGTATGCTGTGTTAATGCCTCTGGAGCATTAAGAATGATAACACCTCAGCTGAGATAGTGTGAAGGAGCTGCTAGACTCTGATTTAATTGAACTCCCTGTGAGGATTCCTGGCTTCACAGGAAAGATATTGCCCTCTTCTATCTCTTTCCCAAGTTTTTTCAAGCTGCATTTTTTTTTTTTTTTCTGTAAGAAATGAAAATGTACCAAGGCTTTGCAGAATGGGGCTCTATCAAAACATCTCTGTGGTGTTAGGCTTCATTTGGTTGGACAAGAGCCTGAAAAGGTGATGCCTTTGCAAAACTGATGTGATATAAGACATCAAGCAACAAATAAAACATCTTAAAAACTGCTTTCCTTTTCCTATCCTTTTCTGATTTGGAGGCATGTAACCTTAATTTGTTTCAGTGGAACTCATCAAAATCTGCATGTAAGAGCTCAGGAACTAGGAGGCTTATCTTGAAGAAAAGAAGGTGGTGTAGGTGGTCTATAGCCAGCCTAGTGAGCAACCTGATGGATCACTGCAGATTCTTGCAGGGCAGCTTTATGTCTCTTGCATGTAGTGACAGTCTTTCTTGGTTCAGCTGTTGAGTGTTAAATCAGTCCAAGTGTTGATGCTCTGTGCTCCAGAAGAATATTTGTCTAGAGGAACAAATATTATTATTCTCTTGGATCAAAAATTATGGATCTTCATGGCTGATTACCCTCTAGTCCCTCTTTCTAGTTCACAATATGAAGTATCCAAATGATATTTTCATGTCTGTCTTTCCTTCATGATGTACTGACTAATTCTGGCGTCTGTCTGTTGTGTAATAAAGAGTCCATCAAAAAGGCAAAATTAGTATTTGGAGCTTATTTTCCTGCTCTTGTTCTAAACTCTCAAAATGCAGGGGTTATTAGCCATACAGTTCAAGTGGCTTGCCAGGCATTTCTCAGATGAACTGCAGAGAGAGTGCAAAAACTTGCAGCCAAGGTCAGTCTAGGAAAGATCAGAATTCAATTTCCAGCCCTCACATTTTGATTTCAATTTCTAATGTTTCCTGGTAGATGCTCTGTATTTGTTAGGTCTTACATTTGTCTTGTCATGTGTTCCTGCCAAAACTTCTCCTAAGACTCCTGACACTATCACAGATCTGCAGAATATAATGACATAGGAAAATAAATAAATAAATAAATATCCCAAATAACTCTGTCAAGATATTTCAACTCACACCAGTTATTGAAAGTTCCTTCAAAAGGGTAGACTTTGGAAGGCTTCAAAGCTGCAGGCCTTCAAAACTGCAGCACCCTGGTCTTCTCTCTCTTGTTCCAATACACCAATGAAGCATTTGCCAAAAAAGGGGAGAATTAATAAAATGTATTAGTGGGACAGTGGCAATGTGCACCAGGTTTAATGCATTCTGTGCATTATAAATGTCCCCTCTTCCCACTTCAAGTTTCTTCCAGGAAGTCTCTGAAGTAGTTGACCAAAATGATAGCTGGATTTCAAATCCTTTCTTTTCTGTTTTTCTAAAAATACTGGTACTTAAAGAGGAAGAAAGTAGGATCAGCAGAAGTAATCAGGCAACCCTATGGTTAAGTAGGAAGAAGGAATTTGGAACCAAGAATTATGTGATGGTGGAAAAACTAATTTATCTTTCTTCCAACTATTGATTGTTGGCCATCATTTTTCTTCACCTTTCCTACCACACTGGAGTGCCCACTCATTTACCCTTCTGAAGTGCAGGAGTGCTCATTTGAGGGGAATGGAAGTTGGAAATGTGAAAACAATAGCATTTGGTTTACCATGTTCTTGGAGTTCTAAGCTAGATTCTAAGCTGAAATACTGAGATAGATGTGGGTAGATCTTAAAAATTCTCTTAGTTTGATTGTTGTGAACAATTATATAGCATTAGGGAGAAGAGTGATTTGCTGCCTTACCTGTCCCTATGCATTCTGAGGTACTCTGGGCATCTGCTTGTCTTCCAAAATCAGAATTTTTCCCAACTCAGGCAAAATTTCTGTCTTACCTGTCTTTTCAGTGAATTATTTTTGTTTTGACCTCTTCTCTACATGCTGTTATTAGAGTCTGACATGTTCAGCAGCTGCAGGAAGCAGAGCAGTGACCTGACTGCTCTTGAAAGTTGTTGCTCTAGTCACATAGGAAATCATGACTTCATTTTGTACCTCCTAATAGATTAAAAAAAATAAATTGAATAAAGCAGTTGTGAAAGTGCAAACAGTATGTTTGGCACCTAAACATACACAGTTGAGCTGAGCCTGAGCTGAGCAAGAATAAAAATGTTATTTCACTTACCAGATCTAAGAGGAGGGAGACAATAATCTGTGCAATAGCACAGACTGCTTCTGGTCTGCTTTGGAGAACTCTTCACTCTCTGTGGAAAGAAGCAAGTGCATATGGTACAGAATAGAGTAAGAAGCCCAGAGGAATTTGGTTATTTTAAGTTTTTATAGGTTCGGGGATTGGTGTCCTTAAGGACAATGTGGTGCTGGGGTAATTCAGCTTGTTTGAAACAATCTAACTTGAACACTTAATCAACATGAGTATCCACATGGGCTGAATCACCCTGCAAATAATGTTTACAGGCACAGCCAGAGGTGTTTTGTATTTGCCAAAGAACAAAACCAGTTGTATTTCAAGGTGTGGGGATCAGGAATCAGGCCATGTGGCAGTGTTGTTTGCAGAGCTGCTTGAATAGACCAAGTGCTCTACACCAGGAGAAGTCTTGTGTCTGTCTGCTGATTGCTGTGGTTCTAGATTGAGAATTGGCTTTTTCAGTTGCATCCAGTGATGTTTAAAATTAAGGATTTTGAGAGTATTAGTATTTTGATAGATGTTTTGGGTTTTGTTATTATCTCCAGTGCTGCCTGACCTTATTGACAGACTGATATATATATATAAAATAAAAATTATATATATAGATAGATATTATATATAAATATATATTGATATATATGATCAATATATGTACTGATATATAAATATTATAATATTGATATATATTATGATATAATAATAAATACTTCCTGTGGGGTGGCTAAGGGAAAGTTCAGTTCTTGTCTATGTGAATGAGCAAGGTAGCAATATGCTCTAAGCTGCCTCTGCCCTTGCAGTCAATCAGTTCATCCCCTTTGTGCAGCTGCCTGCTCGTTTTGAAACAGTTGCCATAGCCTGGGATGCACAGTGGTTCTTACCCATGCTTTTTTGTGTTGTTTCTTGTAGAAGGAGGACTGCCTTTGGCCTGTGAGCCACCTGGACAAGGTGATGCAGTTGTACCTAGAGGGTCGGGACTGGATGGCTGGGATTTAAGGTAAACCTTTGCTGAAAAATCGGTGCAGATCTGAACCAAGAACTATGGATTGTTGTTTATCTTTTTTCTTTTTTTCTTTTTTTTCTTTTTTTTTTTTTCTGGGGGTGTTTGTATCAAACATTTAAAGAAGAATCTGTGTGTGTCTTCTAGTGCATATGTACTTTAATAAAATGCAGTGATGTAGTAGTTAAGGTTCCAGAGTAGCCCATAGGACCTTCAGAAAAGCTGATTGACATTTAAATACCTAGGAGATGCTACTGCTGCCTTGGGAAGAAATGTTATTCAATAAGGGAGCAGGAATAAGAGTTCCTGAAACTTCTCAGAACTGTGCAGCAGCAGGCAGCTAAGATGGACCTCCTGTTCCAGACTTTCTATTATTCCTTCTTTCAAATATTGTAAAACAGAGTAGCTTCAACCATTCTAGATCATGTACAATTCCTTCAAATGTAATATTATAATTAATTACAGATCTGTACTTTTTTTCATGTTGCCCAGTCTTCATGTTGCAGATTTTGATTAAATATTTGCAGTTTAGATATGATTCAGGGTTTTTTTCAATTCTTAGCTATGGAAAAGCTTGGTTTGTGTTCACATTTCCCTATGTGAACACAAACCAAGAACAAAAGGGACCTTTTTGTGTGTGCAAGTGCATAGCAGGTTCTGTTGGTCCCACAAAGGCAGAGCTTGCAAAATTTCTGTAAAGTGTTTTCTGTAAAATCTTGCTCTTGGAGAATTGTGTAATTTTTGTCACTGGAGAGATGTGATTTCTTGGATGTGATCAGGAATGTCTCAGTGGTTTTGAATCAGCAAAATTAATATATAGATGATCTATCTTTTAACCTTCCTAAAACAGAATTGATGTCTAATTCTGGTCATACTGCCAGGCAGGAGCTGCCATCCCGTTAGTTCTCTTGCCACACGTAGCCTAAGTTTTCTCCCAGAGGTATGAAAGACACCATTTCAGTTTTTGCTCCAGAATTAGGTGAGAGCTGTTTTCCTTGCAATTTGTCATAGCTTCTGAAGTCTGGTAGAACACTGTGTTAAGAGTAGAAGTTCGAATGAAATCATCTATTTCTGGCTTTAACATCTTACTTAAAAAGAAGGAAAATGAGAGACTGGGAACAGTGCTTACTCATACATGTACTAGAAAGCCTGGAAAGTTGTAAGGCCTTGCAGTAGAAAAGCAAAACCTAACCTTGATTCCTGAAGATTTGAGCTTGGAGCATGTCCTGGTCTAGGGCAAATTTGGAGAAAACCTCCAAATGGGGTCCCTCCAGAAGACAAATTCAAGTGGCCCCTCCCCCCAGCTGGTTTGGGAAAAAACATGGAAAGCATGAACTGAATCTTGGCAATTCAGGTTTTCACATCACATCAGTTATTAGCTGCATACTTTCTATGCAGTGAATAACTTAATGAAGGTGAGCAGAGGTTGAGTGTTCTTGCAGGACTAATGCAGGTATTGAAAATTATGTGAACAGTCATGGGAATTTAGTTTTTTAAGGGTAAAATGGACTTCTTTCAACAAAGACTCAAGTCAAACCTTCAGAGAATTCCTTGTAAGCTTCAGAAGATGAGATCATGTGAATGAGTATTCAGCTATCTTTAAAAAATCAGCAACAAAAAAGAATTTTTTTGTAGCAGAGAATTTACAGTACTGGTGTTTATTAACAGTGTGCAATTTACACACTTGATGTGACATAGCTGGAGCTTGTCAGATAACTAAGCCATAGTCTATTTGGATACAGTCTTCAGATTAATGTGTTCATGTTTTTCCATAGCATCTTGGAATACTGTGCAGTATTTAGTGTACCTGTTGCTGCCTTAAAATATGTATTCATTAAGCAATTATATGGACTTCAGATGGTCAGGCTGAAAAATGATGGGAAAAAAATTGTTGATTTCTGGAGGTCATGACCAGCTTTCTGCTTCATTGCTGGAGTTGCATCTAGACTCTGAGAAATGTACACAATCAGATGAGTCACTTATACCCTCTTTTCATAACATTACAGTTGAAACAGTTCATGGATATTATTTTATTTTGTTTAAATTTATAGTATGCTAACTTTACTAGCAGCATACCATTTATCATGTGCTGTCTGGATTGCATAGCTTCCACAAAGTCAACAAAGCCAAGGCTTCATGTGCAAATTCATGTGCTGTCTTGCTGGACAGTTTAGCAGTCTTGCTTATGTGTGAAGAAACATACAGTGATCCTTCTAATACTGGTGTATTTTTAATTACATAAATTTCAGCCAACTCTTGCTGGCTAATGTAGCTTGAAAAAGAGTGAATGGGTTCATTTCTGCCATCTAGAACAGAACTGGAATATTGGGGATGCCCAGCTTTTGTAAATCCTATGTCTGTGCAGCAGTTCCCTTCAGGTTAATGTTCTTGCTAGCCTAACTGGAAACTTCATCTTCTCCCTTCTGAGGATGAAGAAAAATAGATATATTTCCTGTTTATTTTCTAGGATACCAGTATTGTTCCTCTTTACTATGGTTTCAATTCAGCTGCTTTTCCAAATACTTTGTAAGCGAATTATTAATGCTTGCACTGTTTTAAAAAATACTGCATGCAGTGCCTCACAATCCACTGCTGACCCAGCAGTTTGGGTTATTTTTTTTTTTTTTTTGCTGTTTTGAGAACAGTTTGCTTGAACTTCTGCATTTTACTGCTCCAGGACAATGGCACTGGACTTTTTGCAAAAGCCAGGCTTACAGGAAATGCTATGTCGAAAGAGGTTTGCTCTTACACAGTATATGATAATGTTTTTCTTAAAATGTGCTTTTTTTGGCATAGGACTTGTGCCTGATATTCTCTGGCAGTGTTACACATGCTCAGTTTACTGAGGATGGGAGAGTTAATGTTGGTTTTAGCCTGGTGTCTTGTGCAGATAGTTGAGGTCTTCAGTTGCACTTAAAGGTCTACCAGCTCTTTCCCTTCTATCTTGTTGGTAAGGACAAGTGTTATGTCCTTTTCTCCATACAGTTCCTCTCAGTCATTAGGATTGCATTACTTGAAGGCATCCTCAAAACTGATTTTTGTTGTCATGAATTTTATTTAGACCACTGGAAATTTTTAATGAAGATGTCAGGTGAATAAGGGTAGAATAGAAAGAGTGCAAAAGCATCTTCCTTACTGCTGCATTTTTCTTCAGACAAATAATTATTGCTAGGAAAGAAACTATCTATGCCTGTTGTCAGTCCCAAAAGGTAACATGTATCTCTGCACATGGCCTGGGCTGTGGCCAAATGTCCTTAGCTATTTATTATGGGCAAAACAGTGTCCTGACTTTTTGAGAACTATGAACTTTGGATGAAGCCACCAGTCCATTCAGTTCTGACACTGCACTTCTTTCTGTAGTATGGCTTTTGAGGAGCAGCTTGTCCACCTGGGTCATTTGTCCCTAATTTCCATTCACTGAAAGATTTTACTTTTGTTTCTGGATTACTCATGCCTCTTCCCAAAGCTTTTATTGTAGTGCCTACAGAAAACATCAGAAATTTTCAACCTTAGGAATGTGTTTCCCCCCAAACTCAAATGTTGTGACTCAAATGTTTCGCTATAAAGCCACTGCAAAGCAAGAGAGGGTCAAGAAATCTGAGAAGCAATGATTTAATTGTACTGCTTTTCCTAATTTTTTTGAATTGTGCATTCTTATTTCATTAGTAGCGTCTGCAAACCTTGGTGTTTGTGACTTGCAACTGATACCTTTTCTAAAAACAGAAGGGAGGCAGGAGAGAGAGTACTCTGTTTATTTCAACAACCACAAGCAACACTTCCAAAATACACTTGTGGTTGTATCGCAGAGTTATGAATCTTAGGTTATCTGGTGGTGAGTAATGTGGTGAGACAGTAGCCTAATATGTCCACGCTTTATTTAGAAAAGGTAGTTCTTATCAGAGGCAAGGAACACCGGTGTTTCATTCTTTGTGCTCTCTGAATCCCTAAGGACAGATACCAAGTCTGCTGACAGCTCATGGTGCCAGCACACAGCACCTCCCTCTCAGGGTCTGAGTGTAAGTTCTTAAGGATTTTGCAATATAGAAAGAAACAAATTCCTTTCCCCCTCCAGCTGCTCACCCCAATGCACTTTTTAGGCTCTCCTGTGGTTTGATCAAAGTTAACAATGGGTTGTGGTATCTCTTGACCAGATAGATTTTTATTTTTTTTAACACTATTATCTCACTAGAGAGGAGGCTCACAAATACATTGTAACAACTTTTCTTCAGCTTTCTTCAGACAGAGGCTAGATTGTACCATTATTACACCTAGAGAATCCTGGAGATTAAGAAAATACTACTTAATTTTCCTCACTGCAGAGTTGAATCTGTAGAGTCTGGGCATGTGTTTTCAGTAAGACAATAATCTTTTACTGTTCTGCCTACTTAAAAATAAAGTGGAAGGGCAAATCCTCCCTGGCAAAGCAGGAGATGCTTAATTTTGGGATTATATACAGTTTGCATTGAAGATAAGATGGGTTGGGGGTGTAGGCTTTGACACAAAACATGTGGCTTTATTCCCATGGACAGACAATGCAGCTGAACTGGGGATTGCTGAAGACTGGGACTGCCCTCCCTGACTTGCAACCTTCTCCCTGCTTCAGAGCACAGGGAATTGTTCAACCCCGTGGCAATAACATCACTGTAGTTTGTCTGATAGTGAAAGAATGAATGATTTCTTCTCCCAGAAAAACAGAAAGTGTTTGTGTTGGGTTTGGGTTTTTTTTTTAACTGTTGGTGTTTGGCTTTTTTAAGATAAATAAAAAATCCTCTGTGAGTCATTTTAGGCTCTCACAGAAACATGAATGTACTAAATGAGTAGGTTCCCCTAGCTGAGCCAATGGGGATGGCCAGGCACAGGCAACACTTTTATCCCACGAAAGGGAGGAGGGGTGAACGAGCCAGAAGATATAAGCTGAAACAAAGCCATGCTGTCCTTCTGAGTCATTCGCATACACTGGATGGGTAAGGCTTCCTGCTTCCTGGGACACAGAAGTGGGGTCATGATTCTAACAATGGATGCTGGTAAGTCGCTTTTTATTAAATTTGTCTGGGTTTTTTTTTTTTTCTGGGAAGCCTTTTCCCCCCTCCCACCCCCCAGATGAAAAGAAGCTATCTGTAAATTGGGAAGCTGAATTGTTAAACAAGAGAATGGTTAATCCAGACTTTGCATGCTTTGCACACTTCACTGTGTGTTACCCTGGTGTTACTCCTTGACTGTTACTCATTGAAGCACATATACTGTCCTGCAAAGCAAGACCTCAGAATCAAAAGCAGGTCTGATAATTTGTACTTCTGTCTTCACTGGGACAGAACCTGTGGCCTGAGAAGTGCATGATGTCTCATTCTCTTTGATGATAGAGCTGATAGTGTCTGGAAGATACATTCTAGATGTTAGGCTTGTTGTAAAGGGATAGTGGTTAACTAATGTATTGTCTGTGGCTTCCTCCACTCTGTGTTTACAGAAATTTTGTATTGGGGAGGAAGAGGAAGAAACTGCTGTATTTCTGTGGTAGGCAGCTCTGTTTTATGTGCTTGTAGTCAAGGAAGCTTATGTTCTATGAAAAAGCACATGCAGCATTTTAATTTTTTTTTTAAATTAAGTAAAACATGAAATCTTCAACATAGTTTCTTCTGTGTTACGGAGAATGAATGTGGAGTGGTTACTATTTAAGAAACAAGCAATCCCTGTCTTGCTTCTAGAGAGGGGGTGTGTTTCCATGTCATAACTTGCATCTTTCAAATTCCACAGTAATAAAAGACTTTGGATTTTAATGTATATGGATAGGGCATAAAGCAGCAGTGGTTGTTCTGTGGCAGAATGCTCTCGGCTGCTCTTTCACTATACCAGCTGCAAGCATGCCTTCTGCATTTTTAAGAGCTCAGTTGAACTTTTGTCAGAGCAGTTGGTTCAGCTACTTTTTTTTCACCACAATGCAGAAGCATAATGTGACATGTTCTACAAGCTCTATTCAAAGTGATAAACTCTACTCAGGCAGATCTTGATGGTCTGTTTTATCTGCTTGTCACATGCTGAGTTTACTCCATGCTAATGAAAAGCTCACTGTCCCTCATGTATCTGAATTCATTCAGTTGGGCATTTGCTAGTTCCTAAAGAGAAAACTGTCTGTGCCTTTGTACAGCTCTGTGACTTTACTGAGACTGCTAGAAGGTGATCCAGCTGGGTTCTTTGTGCACAATTTTGATAACAAACCAGTGGATTTCACCCACCCACACTTAATTGAAGTTGTTTTGTTATTGTCTTTGTCGGCAACTAGTGACTTTTTCTGTGTTCCAGGTATGTTACATGCTTTGCAAGTCTTTTAAAACCCAGGCTCTTTAACTGAGACGATGAAATTTAACACAAGCACGAAGACGAATAAGATGGTGTATGGCTGACAGTTTTCCATTAAGTGGAAGCTGATGATTTTTATATTTTGGCCCTTCCTTTAGAACAGCTTCTAGAGGCCCTTAAAGCAATTTGCATACCAGGAACTGGCAATCCTTTTCTACCCTTGCTTGAATAAGAAGGGTGGATGCCTAGATTTAGATGTCCTGCCCAGTATTTTAGGAGGATGCCCTGGCAATGTTCAGAATTTACGTGCTTGTGGGAGGTAGAGATACAGACTTTGCCCACAAGACACGTCTTCCCCTTTAAAGTACCAGAGTTCCTGTACTGCACTGGAGTAATTGATGTTTTGGGATGTGATGTTTTGGAAAGACTGATGGGATGTTAATAATATATGTTTGGAAAAAAATATACTTACATGCTTGGATTGTGCACTGTTTCCTTGCACTGTGAGGTGACCCATGAAGATAATACTGCTCACCTGTGCTTTGTTGGATCCAAACCTGCTTTTTTTTCTCAGAACAGTGTCACTGCAGTAGTTTGTCAGTAATTACTATGCTCTTGTAGTCATAGTGATAATTTTCAGTTATACCAACTTATACAGTTAGTTAACATATATTTTGGAAGCTATTAATTCTGTGAGTATTCTTAAATTATAGTTCTCAACTTCTTTGTGGGAAAATGGTTCTAACTACCTGAAAGGAAACATTGTAATTCAAGGATTTATAACAGGGTTTCTAGTATTACTCAAGTTAGGTTATTATTTAGGTTATAGAAAAAATATGCAAGCAATTCAGTGCCTTGTGCCTTAATCTGGGACATGGATAGTGTTCCATTAAGTTTATCTGCTTGGTTTCACCCACCTTTTAAAGATGCACTTGCTGCTCTTGGAGCTGTTTGCTTATTTCAAATTATGTGTTTGCTTTATAAGTCAGGGCTGATAACTTCTTTTTTATGGGTATCAAATACTTAAACTTTTTTTAAGAGAATAAAACTTTTCTTCCTTAAGATAATTCTAAGAATACTTGTGCATCTTTTTCAAAATCTATTTAATAGGTTTGATTTTTCTGTTTGCCTTAGCAGCTTCTAATCTCTGCCAGGAGGAGGACTTAAAGTGTTTTGGACAGGGGGGAATAAAAGGGAGAGCTGCAAGACAGAGTTGACAGTATAATTGGATTTGAAGCAGCTACAGGCTGGGACTGTTGCAACAGCTGATTTGATCCTTCTGAGTTTCAAGAGCTATTTATGGTAGATTAGCTGTATCAAAGCTCTACTGTTCCAACCATAAAAGGCTGGTCCTATGTGAAGTTGCCACACTGCATTTGGCTTAGTCCTCAGAGGTTGGAGAGCCTATAGCTTTTTATGTGGATAAATCCAGTGATGGATGGAAATACTAAAGGCAGATCAAGGAGTAACACTGTTGAGGACTTCAGATGGCAGCGAACTCTTAAAAGGAGATTTTCACTAATAAATTTTTTGCTCTGATGTTTGGAATCAGCACTTGGATATAGCTCCTGCATATTTACTGCATTTGGTGAACGCATGCTTTTAGGAAAGCGCTGTTCTAAATTTATCTGACTTATCTGAATCATCTTGACTGCACATGTACTTGCCAGCCATGCATGTTGATATTTGGTAACTTTTGTGAAGTCACTTTTCTGTTTTCTAAGTGGGTGAGCGTTAAGTCCTAGGGAAAAGAATCTTAGCTGATGTGAGGAACTTGTTTCAAACAAGAATTATGAAGTACTTGGCCAAAGAGAGCTACAGGCGTTATCAGTAACTATTTTGAGAAGACTTTGACCCCTTTTGCTGCATCTGTACCTTCTTTCTGTCCTCTTTGTGTAAAGGCAGACAAGTGGATTTTTTACAGGATTCTGAAGTAAGTAGCACCTCACTCGGGGAGCTTGCACGCAGTTGCTCGAGCCAGTTGTTTAAGAATATTCGCAGCATTGTCAGGTTGAAATGCGAGTGGGTTTATTCCAGCCTGTGCATGCCAGTCCTTCAGCTTTCCTTAAGGCATTTTGTGTTTTTATTCTCGTGGTTTTGCTTAGAAGATGAGTTCATTCTGCTATGAATGGAAAGTCCTGTTGGTGGTTGATTTGTGTGATGTGCTTCTCTTTCCTTTTTCAGTTTTATTATGTTAACCTTAGCCACAGTACTACAGATGGCTATAAGGACACTTCTATAATAACAAAACTTTTCAGTGGTAATTTTCTCTTGTATTTAAAAAGTTCTATAAATACATGTGAGTACTGTTGCACGAGATAACTGTGCTCTATTTTGAGACTTGGAGCATTCTGAGGAAAACTTCCTCCAACTTTCCATTCTCTTAGTTTTAAACACTAAGACACTGCAGGCAGAAGAGGTAGAAGTTACTGGCATTGTTTTACCTTCTTCTCCTGCAGCAATGTTTGCAGTTCCTTCAGCCATTTGTTTGAGAAATCTTGCAGCATTGTCAGGTTGAAATGCGAGTGGATTTATTTCAGCCTGCTTAAAAGGGGGAGCATAAGGGACAGGGGGGTTGGAAGGTGAATTTCCTTGTTTCAAGGATATTCCAGGTGCCGTACTTTAATCACCAGAAACACAAAAATAATGTCCTTGCCAAAAAAAAAAAATAAAAATCTGCTTCTCAATTTCCCTTTCTGGAACTAGCAATTTAAAGCCGCTTTCCATTTTATTTGGATTATAAATCTGTATTTCTCTGTCAAATGGATCTAGAATTTTTATTCTGAATTACATAAACCTTTATTTTAGCCTCCAGATAGAACATGTCTGGAACCTTACTATTTTAAAACCACTTTTTGAATTTAGTGATAGGAATGTTGTGTTGGAATAAACTCCCCCATATAGTGAATCGTTCTCCCACTGACTTTGTTAGGTATATATTTAAATAATCAACTGTATCTGCATATTTCATAGGAGATTGAATTCTTCTACCTGCAGAAGTAGTGAGGGTTGGGAAGAAACTACCGGATATATATACTCCTTCAGACATCTTCTTAATTTTTGTATTGTATAACAGATGTGTGCTTCAGTCTGACACTGACTTTTAAATGCTTTCACATTGCTTCCAATAAAATGAATATTTTTAGTAAGCGTCCTTTTTTACATGATCTGATTTTCTTTTCCTTTGCTAATTGTATTTTAAAAAGCAAGTTGCTATAAATTGCTCCTCCATTTTAATATGCCTGGAGTGTTCCTGTAAACCTGCTAGAAGGTGTCAATGCCTTGAAGTCTTAAAACAGACCACAGAGTTGTCAGATATGGAAGTTAGATACCACAGAGTGTGCAGAAGCTCTTAACTTGAATTTCAGACTTAAGTGTACTGAGGGTGGAATGCAGGAAACATTTTGGTTGATGAAAAGTAGCAATATCAGCTTATCTTTGTGCAGCAGAGGTTTAAACTTGTTAGAACAGGTAAATTTTCTTCCCTACCTTAATTTAAAAGTCAATTCTGCCTCTCCCATGTTGTTTTTTCTTGCATTGCTAAATGACATTTTTGGCAAAAATTTCCAGTAGGAAGGAGGATTTCAGATTTCTCTGAGCTTTATTCAGCAGGACTATAGCTGTGTGCTTGACATTTCTTTGCTGAATTCTTTGTATTTTATACTTCATATGAAATAAAGGTAGGGGGGACATAAAGAAGTTCTAATCTGTCTTTAACTATGCCATGTTTACTTTTTATGCAGAGAAGAAAGATTACACTATAACTGTACATGGAACTCCCCAGAACTATCTAGTAGAGGAAAATGAAAATGGTAGTGCGCATTGCTCCTTCACAGCGAGTCCAGGTAGACCCAGAGATGGTGGAGGTGAGCCATTTGTGACCAAGACATTTAGACAGGTCATTGGAATCTCTTGCCAGTTTTCTGTTTGGAAAGTGTCTGTCTTACACATCATAACACAGTATGAGCCAAGGTTTCTCTTGTCTCTATGTTGATGAAGTGGTTTGAAAGCTGTATATAGTTTAGTACATTTGTTTATGCAAAAGGCGGTTAAGAATGTGTGGAATTTGTGGTTTGTGGTTTTCAGGGTTTTTAAATGCAATATTGTCATTTTACTTTCTTAGAACGCAAGAAGAAGACAAGATCAGGTGTCTGTGAAACCCTTAATATCATGAACAGAGGAGAAAATTGCACAAGCTTATTTAAACTGCCATTGTTTGAGTTCATGTTTGCTCCCCAATGTGCTGGCTGTTGTGGATGGAAATTTCACTGTAATTTTCAGGAGGCAAAAGCTGTGGAATAGTGTGCATTAACAGGGTGGCTGAGATTATTCACTTTGCATAGGCCTTGGGGTCTGCAGTATGCTTTTCTTGCTGAATGCAAAAGCTTCTGTCTTCTGTTTCTGCACGGAGAAGCCTCCATTTGGTTGTGGTGAGCTTGGAAAGGAATTAGTGTGCACAGTGGTCTCACCTTATTAATTCCCTGCCTTTGCTATATTCCCAACTAGACACTTTAGAGTTAATAGACACATTGGAAGGTCGTGATTTTTAATGGGCAAAACACATCCTACTTGGAGTCTGCCTTAAGCAGATAAGAATGCATTGGGTAACTGGTGATAAAAATGCTTCTGATGTCACCGATTCACGTGGTGGTATGTTGAAGGGAGTCTTTCAGTAGAGAGGGTACAGCAATTATGCATTAACTCTTTGATGATTCATTTGGATTTGGTTGACAGAATGGTCTCTCTTTGCTTTAATGATGCCAGTTTTCATAGTTTAAAAAAAATCTGTAAAGTCAGTTTTCAGAGACCCAGATCAAAATTATTTGGCTTTCCAAGCATGTCTCCATGTACACAAAAAAATCATCACAAGGATCTTGGACATCAAGTGTCATAACATTTAAGGCCAGATACATTTCTAAAGCAACTTGAGCCTCTATCAGACTATTGTGAAGGAAGTGTGCAATTTCCTGAGAGAACTGAGCTGTTTGACACCCAAAAATGCCATGCTGTTACCAGTGTCTGTTACAAGGGGACTGCATTCAGGTGTTAGTCCAGAGACTGTGTGCCAAAGTACTGTGAGAAGTAAATAGTATTTCTGTGGAGTTAATGGCTGCCAAATGTGCTCCTTGTGACTTATACCTGTAAAACTCTTGGCAGTCAGCAAAGATGTGCAGGATTTCATTCTTGCTCTGTTATATTAGCCTTAGATTTAGACAAAATTACTGTCTGTTCCCGAAAATAAAACAAAGGTAGCACTGTCTCCCATCAGCTCTCCCTGGAAGGATGAAGGATTACTATTTCAAAACAGTTGTACCAAATGATCTAGAGAATATGCAAGTCATATGTGCTTCACATGTGACTTTCAATCTTGCCCTTTCTCACAAGAAGCCCAGTTAAGCCTCACAGACAGCTAGAGTAACTCTTTAATTCTTAGAAAATAATTGCCCCAACTGTTTCTATTAGAGTGAAAAATGGACAGTATTTTAATGTCATTTTCCATTAAGTGGCAACTGGCCCTGAAAGCAAGGTGAAATCTTACTGAAAGCAGCATTTCAGGCAGCTGTTGGCATTCCAGTGGTGCTCAGGGTTGGGTAAGGCTAACCCTGTAGCCACAAGTTAGGCCTGTGAGTTGAGACCTGGTTTCACTTGGCTTTGGTGTCAGTCATTGTAACACCTACCTGCCTTCAGTTCCAATCAAAAAACTAAAACTGCCAGATGTTTTAACACCGACAACTGGAGCTGAACAACCAACACAGTTATTGCTCCAGCAGCACTGGATTTCACTTTTTTACCTCTTCATTGTGAAGAGAAGTAGCTATTTTTTGCAGTGAGTGAAGCTAACCTTGAATGAGATATTTCTTATTGTAGTCAAACATTCAGAGCATATAATTCATTTGAAAAACTGACTTGAGGCTTTAGTAATGGTAATTCTAAGCATCTTGAAGCTGAGGTAAATAAAGCTTACTTCATGCCCTAGAGTTAGTTTTTGCTAACCTGTTTCAAACAAAAACTGTACGCTAACTCCCTGAGTTGTGCTCAGCAAAAGCTGTGTGAATTGTATGCAGTTGTACACTTTGAAAACACAACTCAGCTCCCATCCTTTCATTCTGATGAGCTATGGTTGGTTTGGCAAGTAAGGAAACCTCATATTTACAGATGAAGGTTGAGTTTTAGAATGGGTAACTTCATTTCATACGTGTAAAATGAACTCAGGTCTTTAAAGGCTGCATTACAGATTTAAATACCAAATTCTCAGGTTGAAGTTTCCCATCTTTTTTTTAACTTCCATTCCTTAAACTAAGCTTTAAAAAATAGCGCAGGAGATGTTTTGGTTATAGAGATCTACATATTAAAATACTCTGTTTATCAGTACCCGGATACATAAAAGTATGCTGCAAATGTAATTGTGACAGATGCAGTTTCAGCATTGTCAAATGCACTGTCAGTTTATATGTGGAATTATTGGAAACTAGCTCAGCAAAAAATCAACATTGCGTTTTCAACCAACTGTACTAAAAATGAAAAAAACCATTAGAAGTTTTCTTGTGGTCAATTCTGCTTACATAGCAATAATCTAGAATTGTGCTTCAACTGACTAGAGTGGTTTTCTACCCAAACCATTAGTCAGTCAATACACAGAAAAAATATCTGTTTTCAAAAATTGTTTGTATTTGATGTGTGGACAACTTGGTTTTTTGGTTTTTTTCCCCTCTTGTTGGCATTTCTAGAAAGGATTAAGGCTTTTTGGCTTATTCGGAGCAATAAGGATGAACTGAACTGACCACATCTGCGGACAGAGGTATATTTTATGGAGTAACATGTAAATCTACCCTTGCCACCTGCCAAGGATTTTCAGGAGTAGGGATCAGGCAGGTAGATATGTGTGAGTACACATGTCTGTAAAGGGCAAACAGACACAAACGTGTTGCTGCTTTGAGCAGCTGCAAGTCGTGCGGTGAAGAGCCAGGCGGGCTCAGTGCTGGCGCCAGCAGGGTTGGAGTGTAGGAATCCATACCAAGCCTTCATCAGGGCTCCTGATTGTTGCTCTGTGCATCTGAAGAGTGACCTGTCCAGATGGAGATCTTGCAGAGGTGGGAGTGGCATGTTTAAGCCGTAGAAAACCTGACTGGGTTAAGTTCTTTTAAAAAGTAGCCAAGAAATGGTTGTCTTGAAGTACATCAGAGCTCAAAAGGACAGATTTGATGATTGCATGCTCATTTACAGCATAGTGTGCCAGATAAGAGATGTGTTCAGATCAGAGGAACTCTGAAAGGAACTGAAAGACCTGTGAACTGAAAAAAAAGCTCCTATATATGCAAATGTTTGGCATTTTTCTTCTGATCAGAGGCTGGAAGCCTTTGCTGTACCATCATTAGATGAAGTCACAACCCTTTATATGTAAGAGCTATGTTTAGGTGGACAAAGAAAAATGATCTATCCTGGCAGTTACTCAGAGTGAATCACAGAGGCTTAGATTTTCTGGTGTTAATTGTGTTTCTTGGCTATTTGGACTTGGTATATTTGCTGGCTATAAGGATTTGTAAGTGTTAAGTCAAAGGAGAAAACATAGTATCAACACATCTTGTTCTCTGAGTAACTAATGTGTTCCAGACATATTAGCTAGGATTCATAACAATTAATTGCAGAAAAAAAGGATAAAATAAAACATGAGACTTTGTGTTCTTCATAGCTGTCCTGCTTTAAACAGGAGAGGCCAAGAGTGGCCTTGCTATTCATCTGTTTGTAGACTGGTGCTTAGGGGTGTCTTGAAGTGGATTCAGGCTTCTGGTGGGTAAGTTTCAAAATGAGATCTCATAATTTTTTGGTTTAAGGCCAGGGTCACCAGTTTTGTTCTTCTGAAGAACTTTAGGCAGCTGATGCTTTGGATTGGCAGATAGGAATAGTGGAAGTGGCAATCTTGCTTTAAAATACCTATTTAGGAATCCTTCCCAATTGCATTTCCATTCCCACTTTGCTCCAGAACCACTCTCTCCGATAGTATCAGTTGGATACATTGCCATAGAGATCATGGAACTGTTCTGTCAGGAGTTCTTTCCATTTCCTCTCAAGTCCAGTGGGTTGCTCAGACCTGCTCACCATGGTGGATCAGCGTGGGTGCTGAATTAACAGCAGAGGAAGAGTCAGGGTTTAAAAAGAGTTGCTCAGTGTGGGTGTGAGCTTGTAGCACAGGTGACTATGGAACACTCTGATGTCTTGGGTTAGATGGCAAGAGAAGAGCTACAAACTGGCCTGTGAGCTCTGTGGGGCTTTGTTTCACCTCATCAGGTGGGATGTCGACATTTAAATGTTTGTGATCTATCGTACCGTGCTCGTGACAGGCTCCCTTTGCTTGATTTAGAGACTTAAGCAAATGATCGTAAGACATGTTAGGAAAATGTGTTGTGCAAGTGTTGGGCTAATATTGTTATGCAAGAGGGAATTTCTCTTTTATTTTAAGATACTGTATTGATTCTTGGACCAAGTCTACTGCTGTGTCTTCTAGCCCAGTATTAAAACTGCCCACGATCTACTTGCCTCTGTGTATGCTTCTGAAAGAGTGTCATGAGGACTTAAGTTAGAACAGTATTCTACTTGTAATTATTTAGTTCTGCACTTCTGATTTGAGATATATGTAAGCTCTTCTCTTGAATGACCAAAGCTCTTATACTGCCTGTGCTGGCTTGTTTGGACTTAGGTAAAAATAGGTGTAAGTAAAATTTGGACATAATTTTGAATTGAAGCTATGAAAGTAATTATATTTGAAAATGCAGCTATGAAATAATTATATTCAATATCACAAATACAGCTTGGTTATAGCTATCACCATTACAGCTTGGTTGAAGCCAGCACAGAAGTAGCACATTGTCAGTGAAATATTTAATGGACAAATATTTTTGATTGAAACCTAGGGCTAAGTAATTGAGTAGAATTTTATGAGTGACTTCCAGTGCCTGTGAGAGATTGAATGCAGACAGTGAAATGTCATGACAGCACAACTCCATGGGAGTTAATTGTCAGGAAAGAAGTCACTCCACACAAAATCCTCTTAGTAAATGCTTCAGGTAAATCAAGAACTGTTTGGCTCACTTTCTTTTACTTCCTGATGTCATGAGTAGCCTTCCACAGCAGGCCATTTGCTCCCTGTGCAAGACTTAGGAGAGACAGAGAGGAGAGAAGCAGAGAGATTGAGGATTAGGGACTGGGCATTGAGATGGAAAGGTAGGGGTAGCTTCAAGAAAAGCACTTAAAGAATCATAGAATGTGCTGAGTTGGAAGGGACCTACAGGAATCATTGAGTCCAAGTCCTGGCTGTGCACCATTCCCAAGAGTCACAGAGTAGCTATCTCATGTTTTTGTTTCTCCTGACTTGATTGGATAAATGAGCTAGTTTAAACAGGATCTTCAGACACCTCTGCTGGGAGCAGACAGGGTTGATATGCAAGGATAATAGTCTAAGATTTAATCTAAGTATTTCTTCATGGGATTACACCCTAGGAGGCGTAAATGACTCGTTCTCAACATGACTTCACTTACATGACCTGTACACTGACAATGCCTCGTTCAGTACCTGGGAGTGTTTTACTTTATTCATATCTTTGAGTCAGTCTGTGAAACACAACCTGCTGCTCAGCTTCAGAGTCTCATGAATGGTTGGAGTTCAAATGAGCTTCAGGTTGATTAACTCTTCTGAATTGCTTCTCTCTTGTGACATGTACCAATTAGTTGAATTATCATGAAGTTTTCTGGTGTCTGTGCTGCTTCCAGGAACACATTTTTGTGCTAATCACTTCCACTGTTACCTGGGGAGAAAAGCACAACTGTGTCCCTTGCATGTTGCTAAACTGGTGGGCAAAACCTGACCATGAAAGCCGATGGAGCAGAGTTGTGCCCTTCTGCCTGCAAAAGACTGCCTTTCTGCATCTCCTGCTGGGCAGACGTGTGGATCTTCCTCCACAGAGGAGTAATCTTGTCAGTTTTCTGGAGATTAAGTGTATTCAGTAGAGTTCAGTAAAGAACAATGTAGTCGGTGGTACTATTCCCATGGCCATCAAGCTGTACTCCCTGTGGGTGGTCCAGCAAGGCAGACAGGCTCAAAATGTTTGGAAATACTTACACAATTCAGGATCCTGAAGCTGGCCAACATGGCTGTCTATCCTACAAGAGTGCCAAAATAAATTGGGCATTCAGCTTCATCCAGCCCATCATGTTTTCCTTTGTAGCTAAAAGTCTTTCTTAAAACTACCTGCCAAGTGTTGTAGCTGTTTAGCTTTAAGGGCTGACAGCTACCCAAACTTGATTTTGTTGCAGGCTAGAGATTTAACTGGCAAGCCACTAAAAATAAATAAATAAAGGGGGTTGATGGTGCTGGAAGAGTTTTGCAGGCCAGAGTCAGTTTGAATTTTTTTCACCTACTTTTGGAGCTCTTACCAAAGCAACAATCAAGCTTTTCGGTCAGATTCTTGAAGTACATTATTTTAACTTCTGTTGCCTTCTAAAATAATCATATTACATTAAAAAAAAGCCATTCTGCTTCTAAGGGAGATCCCATACAAGTGAAAGGTTCCCCTGCCCCCTGCACCACAAAGGGTCTCTCCTGGTTAGGGCAAACAGGCAGCTTGTGACTTTGACAGTAGGTCTTTTTGTTCTGAAGACACAGCATAAGTTATTCTCTCCCCAAGGAAGGCTAGGTAGCTAAAAAACAAGTCCAAATAAGCTGGTTTCTCTACAGAAGCCAAGCAGAAATAGTGTAATTCAACCACAGTGAAGTGTGCTTGCTGTACCCTGACCAGTGTCCAGGACTGCCTGTAGTGCAGAGCTTCCCCCCAGGCCCTGGTAAGAATTCACAACAGTCTTCCCAAACACCGGTCTCTGGCCAAAACTGTGACCTGGGAGCTAAAGGAAGCATCAAGTGATGATGTTCTACAAAGCCATTTTATTTATGGTACTTCAGACTTTCTGGATTGGCCCATAGGCCATTGTATCAGTCACGATTTTAGCCTTTCTCTTTTTAAAATAGAATCATGATTACATCCTTCAGGACTTCTGACCTTTTTTCTTCACTGTTTCAGTTGCTGATCTCTAATTTCTCCTCCCTTTCCCTTCAGGGATTATATCCTTTTTATTACTTGTTATTTTTTATTTGCATTTCTCTTCTCTTTTTTTCCTGCTGAGTAATCTACAGGTTCTCTTTGGTGTTGCCTTTAAATACTACATTTGCCAAAAGGTGCTGTTGGAAGTTACTCTTCCAAATTGAGAGCTTTTCATTGTTCTGTAAATATTTGGAGCAGAAACAGAAACCAGAAGCTTGGAATGCTCATTTATGACAGATCAAACCTCTTACCTTCTTTGTTCTGAAGCAGTGGTGCTGAGGGGAAAATCACATAATTGCATAAATTGTTGTAAGGTAAGGCTTAACAATAACTTCAGAAAGTTCTAACTAAATTTGTTTTGCCAGGAAATGACAGAAGTAGTTCTGAGCTTTGCTGAGCTGCCTCCTTGCTGACAAAGGAGAAATATAGCTAAGGAATATGTAGGAGGAATGACACTATTTGGCTTTCTAGTTTTGCTTTACAGTTTGCATGACTATTATGAGGAAGCTTCTGGCTTAATATATAGTAGCATTTCACATTCCTGACAAGCTGTGCTCTAAATATTTGTTGCCCTATTCAGATTCATAGGAGCTTTTGATCTACCTGCACTATGAACTTTTATTGAGCTCTCCTTTTAAAACTGGAGATGTTTCATATCTGGGGATGGTTGGATGACATGTCTGTGGCATACAGTTATGTCCAAGCCAGTGGCCTAAAACTTCAGCACTGTCACAATTTGGAAAACACAAAAAACTGTGAAACAAATTATTCCTTCTGATATAAATGTTCATGCCTCTTGGTAATGGACCAAAGAGTCACAAACTTTGTTTAGCTGTTGGAGTGTGCCAGTTTCCATCTGTCTTGCAGCACTTGCTGAAACAAGCTGACTGTGGAGAATAATTGCCTGTACCGATCTGATAAACTCTGTGGTTTGGGAAACTCTTCTCTTACACAGGAGAAGCCTTTGAAGGACTGGCTGTCGTGTGCTTGGCTTGTAATTGCAGTTGCATGTAGGAGGAGAGAAACAGGAAGAGATGAGAAAGAAACAGCTTTTATAGCCTAGAACCAATGACTCCTGTGAAGAAGCATCATGTCCACTGGAGGGATAAATAAGCACCATGAGCAGCAGCACTTGGTGTCTGCTGTGCCACTTAATCTCTATGAATTGACCCAGATGGTTGGATCAACTGCAGGCTTGATGCATTTTCTGTCTTGTAATAAATATGCTAAGGAAGAAGCAGAAATAATAGAACCTCTTTGAGCACTGACATGCCATTGGGTTTTCATAAATCCCTGGAAGTGTAATGCCGGCAAATTAATATTCATAAACCAGGCTATTAAAATTTTAAGAGAACCTTGAGGGGATGATGATGTCAGATTCCAGAGTTAATTATAGAGGTGGTAAAGTTCTTGGCTAACTAGGCTGAATATACTCTCACAATAGTTTTAACACAACACAACAATCAGAGGGAGCCACAGTGTTGGATGTAGGTTCTCAATCTCTTAATATATTCCTTGAACTGAAAGTCTAGCAATTCAGGGAAGAGGAAGTATTTACATTTAGCTACTGTGGAAATAAATCAGCTTCTGGAGGTTGAGTTGCTTTTTGTCTTTCGGGCTTATTTTTGTCACTGAATTGTTTACAGGTTTTGGCTCATTCATTTGTCATAAATTGCCCTGCAGGGCTGGACTGCCCTGCTGTGGTGGCTCCCTTGAAAATAGCCAATTGTTATGTGCAATCAGTAGTGTTCATGAGCCTTATTACAGGGAATACCAGTACTTGACTAACTTTACTTACTCAAGGCAGCAATCAGTTGCTATTGCATTTTTTGACAGCATTGATTAAAACTGTGGGAGAGATGCCAATCCCTCATATTTATTAGCTCTCTTGGTTAGAGCATGGTGCTAATAACCATGGTTGTGAGCTCACAGCCCCTATGGGCCATTCAGAGTTTAGAGTTGGACTCAATGATCCTTGTGCGTCCTTTGCAACTCAGAATATTCTGTGATTCTTTCTATGGCGCTGTAATAGTGCATTGGGAAAAACTACTGAACATGATTGTAGCTACCCTGGAATCAGGTGGTTAAAGTTTTAAATCGTGGGATCTTAATGTAATTAATGTTACTGTTCCATTTCTAATAATATTTCCTTTCTTAAATAGAGAGGGTCAAAAGGAAGAACACATTACTATGTTTCTCAACTCTAAACTTGTACCACAAAACTCTTTTAATTGCATAATCCATAGAAAGAAGGGGAAGAAAATAATTCTTACATTTTTTTTTTCAAATGTTGTATAAAATTAAAATCTAAACCAGTTAACTTGGTCAAGAAACAGCTGAAAAAAACACTGTAAACATAGATTAAGCAGTTCTTAAATCCAAGCAAAAGGCCTGAAAACAACTGTGAATTTTGAGGCAGATTAAATAGATTCTGAAGGTTTAGGATTATTTAGAAAATCGTTCCAACTTGCTTTGAAATTGAAATCTTTCTTCTTAAGAGGCAACTCTTCAGCAGTCAGTAAGTCTAATAGAGATGCTTTGTGACCACGAATATGCAAAAAGTCTTCGATTTTGAAACACATTTTATGAGAAATAATACTCCCAAGACCTCTCATCAGTTCTGGGAGTGCAACAGGAAATTGGTAGTGTCTAGTGAGATGTGATGCAATTTTGAGAGAAGGAAAATAACCTCAGCTTTCAGCAGCCCTTGTTGTAGGGTGACTAAAGAGGCAGTGGCTGCTTTTGGGTGTAAAACACAGGCTTCCTTTTTGACAGAGGCCTTCAGAGTGCTCTGAGAGGAAAGCACATTTATTATTTGCCTAATCGTGCAGTTTGCATGATTAAGGAAGCATGAGGTCTTCCACACTGCTCAGTCTTGAGTCCTTTTCCTACAAGAGTGACTTCTGCCACAGAAACTGTCCTGCCTACCTTCTTCCTGTTTACTAAAGATGCTTTTAACAATGTGGTCTCTACATGAGATCAGGTGGGAAAATAAAAATATGCATCTGCAAGATGTATTTCATGATGGAAAACAAAGTTCAAGACTGTTGTGGATGAAAGGCTTTTGAATGTCCATGCTGGCAGCCAAAGCTGTGCTGATCGCACCCATGCAGGAGAAAGCAAAATTACTTGTCACAGAGGAAGAACTGAACAGATGCCAAACCTTCATCACAAATCTGTCCCCTGGAAAGAAAAACTGTTAGTTGGAAAGCTAGGCTTTTCCTTAGCAAAATAATATTTTAATAAGTATTTCCCCTTCTTTTCCATATTGACCATCCATTAGAGGATGGATATGAGTGGTTCCTATCATATAAGCCAGATGTTTCTGTGAACACTGTGGTCTAGAAAGGTTGGAAGTGAGAGACTGGCTTGGTGGTGGTGGTCCACCCAGCGCCAGTGCTGGGGTCAGCAGTGAAGTAGATATTTTTTCCTCAGTTCAACAGCACTGAGCCAATGCTTCAGGAGCATAGGGAAAACTGCAAGCTAAAGATTGTGCAGAGTGTGAACTTTAACTCCTGGAACAAAAAGGTTTTTTTCTGAAGAGGATGAAAGTACCTTTAAATAGACACCTCCTCTTTCTGTTTTGCTTTCATGCCTTTTTGTATGGTTCCTGCATCTGACCTTGGCAATACTAGAGAAGAAGAAGGTAGGGAAGAAAACCTGAATGGCACTTAATGGAGTCTCTCTTTCCAAAACAAAAAAGAAAAATTTCTGAAGATATGTCAGCTTTTCTAGCTGAGTTTTTTTCGGTGTGAGAGAAACAGGCTGGAGAAAGAAAATGCAAGCAGATTCTGATCTTGAGGTCAGGTTATAACTTCAAATTCTTGGGGTCTGCTCTTCTCACTTGGCCTCCTCTGCCTCTAATGTTCCCAAGGTCCCTGGGAGAGAGGAGTATCAGGAAGATGACTGGCCTCAAGTTTTACTTCCATTTATTTTTGTCAAAGTGGTCAGCGTCTGTGTAAAAATAGTCTCTTCTCCCTGTCTGTCGGAAGAAGGGGGATGTGATCTTAAGGAGCCATCTTGCTCCAGGTACTGCTGGGAACCAGCAGAGTGCCAACCAATGTGGGGGCTGCCCCGAATTCCTGCATTTTGGTACATTGATGGTATGCAGTTTGAATTTTACATGGAGTCATTTGTCAGCACTTCAGCCAGCTCCTGTCCCCCTCCCATCCATGGTTAGTGCTGCCTGTGCCTTGCACGACTGTGCCCTCTGATTTGGAGCTGGTGCTTGTGCTCCAGAGCAGGTACACTGCAGTCCTGAAGGTAGCACTGTGCTACAGGCAATACGTGTCCCAAGGAGTGCAGCTGCGTGAGCCGCAAGCTTTGTGGGATTTGTATGGAGCCCTGGTCTGCGCCTTCTTCCTTTAATGATTAATGAACAATTACAAAGGGGTTTTTTGTTTGTTTGCTTTTTTCAAACCGTAAACCCCACGCTTGTTTTTTTGTTCAAGGAGCATATGGCTGTATTGACTGTGCAGAGCTGCTGCTCATTTTGCCAAGTTGTTGTTAGCTTGCCTGTGGCCAGGCAGCATCTCTGAAAAAGCCCTGCCTTGCTTGCTCCCGCATTGTTTCCAAATAAAGGCATGTCTGAAACGGGAGTTAAGCCTTCAACCGCCGGACCTTAAAGAAAGGACTTTTTACCCATGGATTGAAAAGAGGTGATTTTTCTACAACAAAATACTCCTTCCCCACCCCCTTCCCTTTCTCAAATTAGATGAAAAAAGTTGCTTTAAAATTTAAATCATGCAAACTGCATGCTTTAAGCTCATTCTCCCTGGCAGACAGTTAGGGAACCTAACCATCAGGCCTGAAGTCACCTCAAACTTATTAAAATGTCCAGTCTATATATTTTATTATACATTAGGAGCAGCTTAAACAGAAAATGCTCATGTTCCTGGCAACCATTTAAAAGTGATCCTTTCCTCATCTATGTGAGGAATGGGGAAGGTGAATGACTACCTGTAATGCAAGGTAGTATTTGAGTGACTTTGGTTTTTTTATTATTTCTTAAGCCAGCAGTACTCTTTATCGTGGTTTAATTAAAGTTTGAAGTCACATAACAGCGTTTAACTGTGTATGATCTAAGGACATAGCTAACAGGAGGTTGTTAGGAAGAGGTAATTTATTAGACCAGCTGGTATGGGGGGAAAAAATGAGCCAAGCTTGCAGGCACACCAGCACTTCATCAGGTCTGAAATAGAAGCAACAGATTTCAAGGTTAAACAGAAGTTATGAAAAACTGCTCTGTTTAATCAGACATGCATAGAACTGCCAAAGAGGAGCTTGCTGGTATGATATTCCTTCAGTGGAGGGGGGAGGGTGAGAAGATGGTTGTTATACTGTAGAAAGAGATAAGGACTTCACTGCCTGTTAAACAGGGGGAGGCTATAAAACCAGTACCTGATGAGCTCATGACTGTTCTTCGTATCTTGGGGATAGGAAATTTTAGTTCTTCGTCCTCTCTTTGTAAGGTTTTAGTTTTGTAGGATTTTTGAGAATCGTGATTGACACATAAGTTGTTTGTAGATAAATAGTTGGTTTTATCTAAAGGAACTTAATCAGACAAATATAGTTTCAGGCATTCTTTGTCAATTGGTTGCCATCCTTAGCCTACACTGCTGACTTAAGAAGTTGCTTAACACCAAGTTCATATTTGTAAAGATAATGGCTGAAAGAAAAAACCCCAAACAACTAAACCTCTACTGTTTATTGGTATTTACTTCTAAAATCTTATCAAATCTATTCTAACAAAAGGCCCTGAATACTAGTAGGCTTTTTAAAAATCTATTAGTCAAGCAGAAGCCAAATTCAGAGTTGAAATGTTTTAAAAAAACAGGTTTCAAGGCTTTGTAGAATAACAATGCTTTACTTGTGCTGCTATCAGAGTTGACAATGTGCTGTTTCTAAGAATTGAATTAAGTTGTGTTATCAATGTGGTTTCAATACAGATCTGATGATGCACTCAGTGTCAATATGTATTTCACTGTACACTGTGGAGAGCAGAGGAGAACTCTTGGTACTCTTTAGAAAAACTTCTCAATATTTTTCTGTAGTGCTGTATCCTAAATTGATAAATATTATAGTTAAAGCAATGTCAGATTAAGTATGTTGAAGCAGAAGTCACAGTTTTCTCACTTGCTCATCTGACTTCCTAGTTATGTTTGATGGGCTGTCTGTACAAATGCCCTCTAAATTAACCTCTGTATGTATTTTAAAGTTATAGTATCTGCCTTTATCATGCAAGACTGACTTTGAGTATCAGTTATAACGGGCACTGTTGTAGGGGTGTCAGGAGTCCAAGGAATCAGCCTGTTCATTTTTCTGAGTCCCACTGCTGTATGTTAGGAGGGCAGAGCTGTTTACTCAGCTGTGTCCCGTTTGTACAGCAGGGGCTGGGTAGGTAACCCTGGAATTTAACCCAAGCCCTGGGTAGGTGGAGGAGACCAGAAAAGCTTAATCTAATTCAGATAAATTATTTGCTAGGAAAGGGTATAGCTGTATTAGCATTTGTCTTTCTCTGCCAGAAGACAGCTTCCTCTAACCTGCTGAACCAACAATTGGAAAAATGTTGTCAGGTATTGGGAGCAGTTATGCAGCAAGTGGGATATATTGAGGGAGAGACTGCAGCATCTTCATGATACTTGATGTTGCAGGATATGGCATAGCTGTGTCTTGGCTGACTTGAAGGTAGTTTTATGGAAACTTGTGAAGATTAAAGTATGTTAAAATATCCCTTCCATGGGGTACTTGACTCACAGAGCTCTTTGGTCACATGGCTAGCATTGGAGTTAAGATTTTTGTGGTTTGCTCTCAAATTTGTCAAGAATTTACCTGTAATTAGTTGTGAATGCCCTTTACCACTACCACTTTAGCAGTTTTACCACTGCTTTAGGAACCTGTCTTACGAGTCTCAGGAAGTATCCTGAACAGCTACACTGGACACCAGATCCCCCTCAGACTGGTCTCGAGGGATCAGTGGTATTGAGTGTGGCCTCTCTGTAGCAAGTTCATAGGGAAGGTAATATTAGAAGCTAAAACTAATATATTAATATTTGACCAAAAAGGAGTATAGCAGTATTAGACTGACATGTGGTGTGGAACAAGGTACAGAGAAGCTGTAATCTGACTGGAACTTAATGGAGTATGATGGCTCGGTTCTAACAGATAGGGGCTTTGTACATTGATTCCACATTGTGCAAGTAGTTTTATTAATGGCAGAGGTAGCCAGCATGATCTATAAAGTTGAAATATGAGCATTTATAGGACTCTATTCTGATTAATTAATAATACTTGTGCTTGGAAAAAGAGAGAATTAGCTGGCGTAACACTTGATGGGATTAAGAATGGGAAGATGAAAAAAGTTAATTGAAGAAATTCCTGTAGATGGAAATGGGTTAACTGGATATTCTTCCAACACCATTGGACCCCAAATCTGTTCTGAGATCTTCTTTTCCAACCACTATCTCTTGATTAGGATAACTGAAAGGAAGCAAAAGGTCTGCTGCAGTCTCCAAATTTAAAAACCTAAAAATCCTGTACGGAGTCCACACTTGTTTATTTTTCTCACAGTAAAGGATATTAAAGTGGAAAAAAGAGTCAATGAGCAGAAGCAGTTAAGCCCTGTAGATAAGAAAAGAAAAATTAAATGTTAGTTTTATTTTTGTGTAGTGAGGGATAAATTTGTTACAATATTTAATTATGTTTGCTATTGGATGTTCCCATTACAGTATTTTCCACAAAGTAGTGATAGTGGAACACCCTCAGTGGTTTGCTTCAAGGGACTGGAAAAAGAAACACAACTAACAGTATGACTTCCACAGAGAAACAATTTTTGAAATAAAATGTGAGAGCAGTCCATGCTAGATGTAGATTTCTAGCATTCCTAGAGCTGATTCACCTTGGCATCCCTCAGTTTACTCCTTTTTCTCCTCCCTGCCTTTCTGTTTTTGGAAGTAATTTTTTAGATTACTTACCAAGTTGCCTGACTTCTGCTGTTCTTTGCATCCTGGTTGCAAGACAAAAAAGACAGGATAGGTGAGCTGTGTGTTTATTCTGACATAAAATTTTCTAATAGTCAATAGATGAAAAAAAAAAAAGTCTTAAAAAACCCATCCTAGCCAATGAAACATTTCTTCCCGTAAAACCCACTTTCTTTGCAGGTGTGTTTTATGCACCCACAGACACAAAAGTACTACAAACTGGATGCTCTCACACTGTTCCTCATAATGACTTGCAAGAAGTAATGATGATACTTAGCCAAAAAAAGCCCTCAAAAAAGGAACCAGTTAAGAACTTACATATGCCAAATTGTTTAATAGGATACTTTCACACATATGCACACATACCCTTGAGGGTAGAAAGTGAGAATTTGACTATAAAAATTAAATTATGCTATCCAAGTGAAATCCCTATATAATGTCCTCACTAGAGCAGTCCTCTAGTTTTCTTCAGCCTTCATTAAATAGCATTCTAGTGTTCCAGATCTCCTTGGATAGAATTTTGATCTTTTTCTGCATATTGTGAACTAATGTAACTCCTGGACCTAGTCCAGCCTGTGCTGACTTTACATCTAGACTTTGGATATAAGCTGCTGATTATGGTTTCAAACTTCTCAGGAAACAAAAATAAAGAGCTCAAGAAAATGTTGCAGCTTTTCACAGTGATCTCATGCATGGCCACATGCTGTCAGGAATTTAAAGTTTCTTATGCTGGGTTTTAATGCAGGCATACTTTCCATGGCACTCTGAAATACTGCTGCAGTTTGACTTACAGCCACTGGCAAACAGTGTATTTACAAGATAGTCTGAAAGTCCTAAAATGTAGCCCTCACTGAGCCTTTTATTTTTGTTTACTTGACTATTTATGAACTTGATTTTTTTAAGTCAGAGCAATCTGTGTGTGTGCTCAATGGCACTACAAATTGTTAAATCATTTAGAGAAGCTGCTGAATTTTACTTAACCCTTCTACTGCTGTATTTAAAATATTCAGTTTTTCCATTAGCACTTAAAGTCAGGCCAGGTATAGAAAGACAGTGAGGAAAACAAGCATCTTGCTTGTACTTCAACATCCTTTATGTGAAATGTAGATATAGAACTTAATAGTAAATATGCCTAATACATACAGTACTACTACAAATAGTAGTGCTGGTGGGCCAAAATGAAGCTCCCAAACGGCTCCCAGAGGCTCCCTGGTATAGGAAGGAGGACTGTCTTCATGCCATAAGAATTCTTTTCTGTAGACTGTGAGGAGGAAACTGTGCTCACCATAAACTTGGTGCATGAATTTTATGTGTGTCTGTGCAGTAGATGCCCTGTCAAGGTCCTGAAGCTCATGAACCTTTCATTGCTTGAGTCAGAAACCATGGGCCCAGCCTTTATGGTGCGTGTGAGGATGATGGAGCATGTAACAAGAAAGCTTCTTAGGGTCCCTATACACCAAAATTCCTCAAGACTTGCAATGTCTCATTTCTCCTGAGAACTGCAAGGTCCTGGGTTTGGACAAAGTGTGGTGTGGTGGCAGAGAGGTCTTACTGCAGAACATACCCCTCTTCCCTGCTGGGGTTTGCAGCCCCTCCTGAGGTCTATGCTGCTGTGGCATCTGAACATTAGCTGAGCATTAGGCTGTCTTCACACGTGACAGGGCCCTAGGGACTGAGCATTCTGTTGCATCACCTGGCACAGAGCTGTGTCCCACTGGGCTAGGAGACATTGCACTGTGTGTGCCTGTGATTTTGATGATTATACACTGTTCCTCAGCAGGGGCTTTGCCTCCCTTTTAGACAAATGCCTTGCAAGGAAAGGTATTTTTTCTTTGCCTTGCAAGGATTTAGTCCAGCACCCTTTCCGTAACTGGTTGTTGGTGTATTACTGTAATAACCAATGGCCATTAAGACATCAAGGGAGTCCATTCTTTCCAGCTCTTAGTTTGTTCAAGCTGCCTGTCTTTTCTCTTTTTTAAGGGATGTCTCTTTCCATTACACATGCTTAGTGCCTCTCTTCAAACAGTGCAGCATTCCTGTGATGCTATTCATGGGACAAACAAGTTGACTGATGAAGGGAATTTACCTGCAAGAAAGAAAATGTCCAAGAGTATCAGCGTGTTTACACTGTGACCTGCTAGTTGTTGGCCTGCTTCATACTGTGCTGCTGAAGTTAAGCTTTGTGCACTGCAGTTGGTTCAGCTCTCACTAATACACCTCCTTCATTTCCTATGATCAGTTCTCTCCTAATAAAGTGTGCTAGGTTGGACAGACCTTTACCGAAATCTCCTGGAGAAGGAAAACAAAATCCTTCTCAAAAAGATGGCCAGGTTTGTGGAGGAGCTGAAATGAAGTGGGTTAAGAGAGCCAGGGAGGAAACTGGATCTCCAATGGAAGAATCTGCAGTGGCAGCAGAAGAGCCAGGGGAAAACTGAAAGTACATTTGGGAACACGGAAGAACAGAAATACAGTTTTGGGGATTACCCATAGTATGAGGTACAGGAGGAAGGTGGAACTATACAGAAGACAGGAGAAATAAAATCAGAAGTGAGGGATTGACAAGGATGAGAGCTGGGAGACTAAAATGACTAGAGCTGGAAATAGTGTTTTAGTGTTGGTAGGAGGAACTTTGGGGCAAATGCAGCTGAGCTCCTCCGTTTGTCATTAAAAGCTGAGGTGTCACTGAGAGCTTCTCTCTAGCCATCACATGGCATCAGTATTGCACCATCCCTGGGGGCTTTTCTCTATATGCTTGAGAGGTGGCTCTGGGAACCTGGGCTATAACAAACCTCTTGGCTCCCCAAGCAAGTGTCCTCGTTCTTTCATTTCCAGGCTGTTTTCTCTGCTCACTTCATTTCAACAAAGTCATGATGTTTTACTTTTGAGCTTGAACTGACCATCTGTGGACCAGGGGAAGAACCCCTCCCCGTTACCTCACTGAAACCCCATCTGTCTTCTCAGTGAATGTGTGCCTGCAGCACATAACTGGTGATTACATGGTGGATGTGTTTCTTCTCGTGTGACCGAGAGCTGGGGTGGCAGCTGATTCTTGTAAGGTCACTGGAGGAGGTGGCCTTTTTGGGGGACTGAGTGTGGAAAATGTTCTCCAGCCTTGATTTAAGCAGAGGTCTCATGTGAGCCATTATTCTGTTCTTTCATCATCACCTCTGATATGCATATAAAGATTTTGCTGAAATTGCTTTTCTAGCCTGTTCTTGAAAAATTCAATGAGAACTTTATTCCTTAGCTCTGTACCAGTTGGGTTTAACTGAGTCCAGTAATTGTGCTTGGTCCTGAGCAGTGAAAAAGCCAGGTTTCTTCATGAGGGTGACTTCCTTACCACTTAGGTATCCTTTTGCATTTAAAATATTCAGAACACAGATTTTTAAAAAAATGTTGGTTCTACTTTTTCCCCCGTCTTTAGCACAGGGGAGGGGAGATACTGCTGTATTTCCAAAAGTCCTTCCTGAAGCCTGTCTTGGAATTCATAATGTCTGTGAGCAAAGATGAAAAATGGGAGTGTTAAAATGGAGAAAAGTCAGCTGTAACATTACCTCCCATTTAAAATTAAAACTGTGAAAGCATAGAACCATTCAAAAGCCTTTGCTTGTGTGCAGTTACACAAGTGATCCTAAATTAACTGGTGTCAAATAAGTAGTCACCTGTGAGGGTGTCAGAGTGTTCCCTTCTGGATGTGCCTGAATTTACTGAGATTCTCCTTTTGAACCAAGATAAGTAATGTTCCCCTGCTACGTTGGATTTGTCAGTGTGTATTCAGAGAGACTTGAAATGAATGGGTGAACTCATTTCCTCTAGCAAGCAGTGCAAATCTGATAGCTTTTCTCTCATCCCAGCCTGAAAGTCTGTGAAATGTCTGAAATGTGACTGATTTTCATAGTTCAGGGCTATCTTGACTTCTTCCTAAAACTCTTAACAAGCCTAATGCTCACACAGCAGTTCTTCTCATTCCTTGTGTGTTGTTTAGTTTCCTCCAGCATTCATTATTAATATTCATAAGAGCATATTGTGCTGCTGATCTAAGCAAATGGGACACAAAGTGAGTTGGCTTGTTTTAGGACTTGCCTTTGTGTAATCATGTCTGACTGGCCCTTTTTTGAACACGTGTGCCAAATTTCTTTGTATAAGTGAAGTGTATTTTGGGTGAAAATAGACTTCGAGCAGAAAATCAGCAATTCTGACCCAGGAGCTGTGTGTGCACCTGGGCACAGCTTCAGCCCAAAATGATCATGGCTATGGTTACAAACTATCAGTTGTTTTTTTAACATGTACTGTTTTAAGAGTGAATGGACCATATATTTTAGCTCTTTTAATTACAATAGCATGAACCCCAGGTTCACAGCAGGAACAGGACATAATTGTGGTAGTTCGGTTACTTCAGTGGGGTGATAATCATAGTTTAGTTTTACTCCCTGTGCTCAAGACAGTTTTCTAGCTGAATCATATGATAAATACACCATTATATCTGATAGTATTAGATAGGTATTTAACCTTACAAAGAGTTTTTGATGAAGGATGGAAATGCACTGTCTGTACTGACCTGAAGGGAAAGGCCACTGTGCGTGGTCCCTCGCAGGGCTCTGGTGGCAGTGCTGCTGTGACCTGTGCTGCTCTCCTCTGCCTGCCAGCTCTCACCGCAGAGCACTCGGGCTTTCCTCACTCTGCTGGAAACAGGGTGCGGCAGTATCCAAATCGAGCATCTTGAAGTTAGTTACACCACTTAGGAGTGGTGTAAAGGAGAAAACAGACTGAATCACAAGGGAAGCAGCAGAAGACGGGGTTTTTTTATTTGACTGGTTAGCTATTTTCATGGAGGGTAAATCATTGCTTTTGAAGCCATCTGTCTCAATTGCAGTGAATCTCACCATAACTGATCAAAAGTAATAAATAATTAAACAGTAGTGCTCAAATGAGTATCTCTGCCTTGCTTTCATCTAGTTCCCTTGGTTCTGTTTGACAAGTACCTGTCTGCTGCCTTGGAGCTGTGAGGGTGGCTGTTCGTACCTACGCCGCTGCCCTACTTCTGAGCAATTCATGCAGTGAGAAACCTGATTATTTTTTCAGCCAAGTGGTCCTACAATGCGCTGCGGTGAAAACTGTACCTGCGCTCCCTGCAGTTTTATGCCGCCTGCGGTGAAACCAAAGCGTGTCCCCCTCAGGTGTGAGCGGTGGCCGGGCTTCGCCTGCCGAGCAGCGCGGTGTACCGAGCCTCGGCCGCCGCGGCTCTGCAGGCGGCCATGGCGCAGCGGCGGCCCGGAGCGGGCCCGGAGGCTCCAGCTGCCGCCGGCTCGCAAGGTAAACACTGGGTGACCTATAATGCAGCCAGTCAACTCGAGCGTGGCCTTATACGGCAAGCTGTGGAGCCGTGTCTGGGGACGGAACATGCTGGGGGAGACGCGCAGCCCAGAACGGATCCAGCGCAGGCCCCGGGAGATACGGCCCAGTTCTGTGGCCGTGACGGCGACGTGCTGCTGCCTGAGCCCAGCTGTCACTGCGCTCTGCCTGGCAAATATCAAGAATTATGCTAGAGGTGGCTTTAAAAATTGAAATCATTGTGTGTAAATCTTAGTAGCTGTACTTCTCTTCTTGATGTGTTTTTTACGTGCTTGGTTATAACCTTAGGACGCCAGTTCACAGTGTCAGTCCATATACTGAAACACTTTGTGGGGGCCTTTGCTGGGAAGTGTCTTCATTCCTTGCCCTGCCTGCTTTCAGAGGAATACCTGGACTAAGAGGAACTAATTTATAATTTTTTTTACAACTTTTGGACTTGTTTTTCCTCTCCTTATTATGCAGCTCTGTGCCCTTTATTGGCAAACTGATTTTTACTGGATAAAGCAATTATCTCACTTCCAGAAGGGGGATATTGGCACCCACCATCTGTGTACTGACCGGGACTAAGCTAGGTTGCTTCGTACCCACCTCATAAAACCTTTCACGTGGAAGAAGCCTTTAAAAAATTATTTGTTTTTCCTTTAGTGTAATCTCCTTAGATTTAAACAAGCAGATGCTGTGCAAACTTTCCCAGGCAGCTCTGGGAAGGCTCTTCAGATCTGACTTGTGATTAACTTCCTGGTACCCCTCTGAGCACCAAGAATATTGGTGGCTTTTGCAGGGGCCTTGGGCGTGAATGAGGGCAATAAAGAGAAAAACACTACAGCTGCCATGAATTTAAACCTGCTCTCTAGAGAACAGACTCCAGAACTGCAGCATCACTGGGTTAGATTTTCTTTCCTCATTAATTTTTGCTTAGCCATGCTGGTTGCAAATTAAGCCTGGTACATGTGCCTTTTTCGTAGTGCAGTGACAGTACTTGTAGTAAAGCTGTCCTACCTTGACCATCAGCTTTTGAATAAAGCATACCTTTTTTCTTTATTTCTTTTAATAAATATTTAATTTTCTAAAAAAGCATTGCAGCATGCTATAAACAGGATGGGAGCTGGGGTCATGGATTTCTTGTTTGCAAGAAATTTTTTTTTGCTGTCTGCCTGAGGCTTGATAAATTATATTTGGGGGTAAGTATGCAGGGATAGGATGTGGCCTGTGAAATGTCACATTGCAGTGGTAAACAAAATCAGTGTTTTCCTTAGATGACTATCACAAAGAGCCAAAGAACTTTGTTATAAATTCTTCCTTGGGGTATGCGTGCCTCTCTCTGCTCCCTTATTGGGCTTTTACACACATGCAGAGGTGTTCAAGAGCAGCCAGGAGAAAACTCAGTAGTGTGGCAGGGCTTTTTGTGGCACCTAACTGCATGAGGCCACTTGCTGCTCCAGTCAAGGAGACAGCTTCATACTGGTTGCAGACACCAGAAGTGTCAGAAGATGGGGAAACTCATCCTAGAATCCTTGGCTGCTTGTTTTTGAGGGACACAAGTTTAACATCTCCCAGCAGCAGATAAACCTGGGGCCATCTCAGCAGCAAAGCTCTCATTCACTGCAATAGCAAAGAGGAAGCTGAGGCTTGATGACTCCAGTGAAGGATGTCCACAGAGCTGTGACTAACCCTGCACCTTCACAGTCCAAGCTGCAGCTGCTCCACAGGGAGCTGTGGTGCTGTTTTGCTGGGTAAAATGCCATGTCTCCTCAAAGTCTGTGAGCTGTTTAATGGCTGAGATTATCTGTATTGCTGGGAGATGAGTTCCTGCCTTATCCTCCTTTCCAGGCATTTGCTCAGTGCACAAATGGCTGTGCTCACAGCTGACATCTTCTGTTACCGCCTTGGGCCCAGAGACAAATAGGTGTGATTGAATTCAGGTGATGTGCCCCACTGATACATTTGATCACCACATGAGAAATGGGAATGTGGCCTTTGAACTTCCTTGAAGGAGCTCTCTAGTCTGATCCTGCTCCTAAAGAGAAAAACCTTGGACCTCTTAATTATGCCCAGTCTCGTCATTCAGTTTTGCAAATGGTGATATGAAAGGTAGGGATACTAGGGGACATTAGATTCATGTTCCTTATTCTGAAATGTGTTCCAAACTTGACAGGTACTAAAATCTCCTTTTAGGAGTAATTAATTGCTGAAATTAATGAGTGGAGTGAAATCTGAAATAGTAATCTGGAGATTGGAAGGGGATTTCTAGTGCGGGTACAAAAATACCTGTTGTTCTCCCTTTTCCCAGAGCACATTACTAAACAGCCAGTATGAAAAGACCATCCATATTCTTTCAACACGTTTTGTACTACAAACCTTAGTCCCCTTTATAAATCTTACTAATCAGCTTTTTTCATCTCTTTGGATATGACCTGTTTGAAAGTACACTACACAAGCAATGCAGTGCTGAAGTTAAACTGAAGACTTGTCCAAAACACAATCACTGGCCAAACATAAATCATTTTGCCAGGATGATTATTTGGAAAGGATTATATTTGCTTTCCGCTGGAGTGATGACACCACGTCAGGAAATTTTATCCTGTTTTTATAGTTCATACAAATGGCCTCAATTTAAGAAATGAGAAAATATCACTTCCCACATACACAGGGTTTGGATGGAGAAGACAAACCTGACTGACATTGCCAACTCGGGATACATACTTTGATTGCAAGGTGGGCTGCTCAAGATGTGACTTGAGCTTTTAAGTGATTGTACTACTGAAGCAATCTTCTGCACGATTTTTGACCTGTCCTTCAGCTTTGGACTGACTTCTTGAACAACTTGGCAGAGATTGCTGGAGACTGGGAGGAAAGGGAAATAAGAAAAGGGAGTGCCTTGCCACTTTTCTTTGGAAAGGTATGCCTGCATACCAAAAACTGACAGGGTGGCGTGGGGTACGCGAGACGTCTGGAGCCTGAAAGGGGAGGTCAGATGGACTGATGGAAGAGTGGTCTGCTTTAGCCCAGTCTTCTGACCTTCATTCCTACAGTCATCCACAGCATCTCAGATCTTGGCATAGCTCATTTTGGCTGGCTGTTCCAAGGGTGCTCACCTTGGCCAGAAGAGCAGTTAAATAAAATTCATGAGCTCCTTTAGATCTCTACACATGAAGAGTGGATGAAAATATGATTTCATCATTACATTTATACAGATCATCTCAGTTTTCTCTGCTGCTCAGATTCCTGTTTACCTAACTAGCGTAATTGGAGAAAGTTTTCTGCAGTCACTGTGTGTTTTCTTTCCTCAGCATTGTTGATTTCTTTAAAATTTTATTTTATTTTTAGGCTTTCTTCAAACAGCTGTCATGGGCTTCTTTGATTTTTGTTTTTATGATAACTGCAAGTCACAACAAAGTATCTCTTCTCTTTATCACTTCTAAACCCTTCTAAATATAAATTCATAAGTGATCAAAATTCAAGAGGAAAAAGGCCTGATCTTGGTGGGACCTGGTTTATAACTCCTCAGTGCTTTGGGGCTGGCAGGCCTCTAAGTTGGGAAGTGTTTTGCAAGTCGTTTAAACTCCAGCTTTGATTAGAGCTATTAGTTTTGCCAGACAAAAGGAAGATATTTTCCTTCTCTTCCTGTGGGAAGCTTCAGAACAACATTTAACTGCCAGCTGGTCTTTCATGAGCACTCTCAGATTTGAAATCTATACATGCTTAACCTCAAGCTCTAAGCCCAGATGACTGCAAACTTAGCTTCCTGCTGGGCTGCCCCCCTTTCTGATGGCTGAACTGTTCTTCCCTCCTTGTTTGCTTGTGTTGGAAGCTGCTAATGCTCAAGAATTAATGATGGCAGAGGGGGACAAGAACATTACTACCGATTTGTAACACAGCCTTGATAACACAGTTTGGCTGAGCACACTTGTAGGTCCTAGAGACTGGACCATTTTTGAAGGACAAACTGCTCTTCCTTCTTTCTTCAAGTATTTGGAGTTTATTTTCTTTTCCTCTGGGAAAGATTTGCTCTTAAACCTGCTGTTTTCAAACAAGCAGTAAAATGCTAAATCCAAGACTTGTTTTCTTGATACCCTTGGTTTACTCTGCAGACTTACTGTTTTTGCACCCTTACTGTATTTCTCCACTTGCAAAGCTGGTTAAGGGCCAGCACAGAGATTTCTCTTGTGATAAAACCTACCTTGTGATAGGTGTTCCCTTTTTGATGGAAAGGAAGGATAGAAGTGGTCAGTTACCTATAGTTCAATGTTCCCAATGATCTGTGTGAAGTGCACAGCATTGCTGTCATTCTCCAAGGCTCCAACATCTCAGAGTTTTGATATTGGAAGCAGTGTTGACACATACCCCTCATCTTGAATCGGTACTGAATGAACTCTGGGATCACAGATTCTGCACAGCAGCACAGCTTCAGTATCAACAGCAGTGAAATTAATGTTAAATCATAGTTACTCTGCACACAGCAATGGCTGGTGATCACCTTCCAACCAAATGTGAAGATGTCTTGAAGCCAAACTCTAGGTATTTTTGTGAAGAGCTTGATAGAGATTTTTTTTTTTAATTTAATATTTTACTTTCCCATCTAATAACTCTCTTTGATCCCATGAGGTACCCTTTGGATTCTTGACCTGCCACCTGTATATAGTAGGAAAGGAGTCCTATTTGCACCAAAGCCTATCACAGATGCTTCTTGCTGGGTGGTAGCCAGACCAGTTGCAGAGACTGGCTTCTTACTGTGTACTGTAGGCAGAATCTGAACAGCACAAGCAAGAACCCATTTTAAAATTACACAGTTGTGAAAGGCACTCCAGAGTTTCCTTGTCTTTCTGCAGCTTGCTGTTCTTTCCCTTCTGCACTTCATTCACCAGGAGGATGCTGTGGACAAGATGTTGAGGATGATGTACAGCAGAAGAATGGGGGAGCCTGACCCCTCCCTCCATAAAAACAACCATACCCCTCCTCTCTGTTATATAGGGGACATTGCCAGACTTGGGGCGGTTTGGGGGGGGCTGGGTGGGCGGCAGCAGACATTTGGGCTGAGCTCACCTCCTTTGTTAGCTAGAAGGGTATTTATACCTTCCCTGATCATAAGATCCTGTGCCTTTTTCTTTGTTCTGGCACCTCCTGAAAAGTACACCCAGCAAAAATAAAAGAGAATATTTACTACCAGTTTGGTCATCAGGCTGGGTCATTAGGGGAGCAGGACCTAGCCAAGCTCCTGCAGCAGGAGGAATGATGGCTAGGGCTGTCTTTCTTGGCAGCCTTGAGCTATTGCATCAGCTCAGCTGTCAAGTGTAACTTCTCCTTCAGCCTTGCTAAAGATTGCAGACACAAAATTTATCAAATGAGTGGTGCTTACCTGAGCTTTATCAGAAACTTCCTTTACTGTGTACCAGATGAGGTACTTAAAAATGCTCCAAGTAATAATACCTCTATTCACAAGACAAGGTAAACAGTCTTCAGACAAGCAGAGGTGAGAAAGTTTTTTTTCAGAACAGGGTGTCTCTTGTTGCTATACCAACACATCCTGGTCCAGAATTTCCCCATCAACTGTCAGCAGCGGCTCCTTAGTTCTGCCCCATCTTATTTTTTTTTTTGTTTTAAGCACACCTGCATTTATGCCTAGGCCATAATACACCGGATTTTGAGGTTAATTGCAGATTTGGACACGTGTCAACAGATTACAATTTTTATATATGTTGGGCTCAAGTACATGGAGACCTTCACAGCTGGTCAGGAGTGCACAGCAGTGTTGGTTTGTGTTCTGGCGGTAGTGCTGAGAGTGGTTAGAATTAAACACGAGAGATAGTGAGGTTATAGGCAAAAAAAAGAAACATGGTATGTACCATCAAATATTTCTGAACAAAGAATGGTGCTTGATGAGTCAGAGGCTTCAAAGTCATATTCCTTGTGCTGGGTGACTCTTGTTCTGGGAAGGTCTGAACTGTTGAAAGATCAGCTAAGAAAAGGTGCTTTGATTAAGTTGACTCCAACATTATTTATGTTTTTAAACATAAATAGATCAAAACAAATATCAGGTGCATTAGAAAAGATGGAATGCACGTTCTTCTATCCATTTCAATAACTTCATGTTAACATGAAGAACAGTGTTTTGATGACCTTGATAGCCTCAATACAACTTCATGATGAGCCAACAGCCATTAATATGTTTTTCACTTGTGGTTTTGCAGTCTCTTTCACAGCGTCATTGCTCCTATCTTGTAAGTACACTGGGCTTCCCAGCATAGATCAGGGTTCTGTTGTACCAGATATTGCAAAAACATGTAAGAATAGTTAAGAACTGCAGCCTTGTGTTTTTGGTTTACCTTTTCATGGCCCTGACAGCCCCAGTCCTGTGGAGAGTTTTTGACTCATAGAATCATAGAATGGTTTGGAATGGAAGGGACCTTAAAGATCACCTCATTCCAGCCCCTCTGCCAGGGACACTTTCCACCAGACCAGTTGCTCGAAGCCCCGTCCAGCCTGGCCTTCAACACTTACAGGGATGGGGAAATTAACAGCTTTTCTGACAACCTGTTCCAGGGCCTCACCAGCCTTACAAGAAAGAATTTCTTCCTAATATCCAAACCTACCCCTCTTCAGCTTAAAGCCATTAGCCCATGTCCTATCTACAGGTCCTCGTAAAGTCCCTTTCCTGCTCTCTTGTAGCCACCTTTAGGTACCTTAGAGAAGGCACTCTAGGGTCTCCCTGGAACCTTTTCCAGGCTGAACCACCCCAGCTCTCTCAGCCTGGTAATACTGTTAATAGCTGAAATCTTTTGGAAGGAAAGAAGTCTGTTGGAGGGAGACTTCTCTACTCGTTTGGGTGAGGTTAAGTGCATAGACCTGTTTCAGCCACATGTTTAATGCTTCTTTGTGTCTGTGTTAGACCATCAGGTAGTTCGGTGTGGGTGACTGAACCAGGGTTATTGCACCATTGCAAACAAATATTTCCAGACTTTCAAAATTAACTAAAAAGGTTCCAACTCTTCAATCCAAAATCCATCAAATCTATTTAATAATAATGAAAAAAAAGGTAGCTAGACCATACTTAAGTGCAATTTTTCACCTTCTGTCTTGAATTAAAATATTTGGAGCTGTGGTGTCTGTTCTTAAATCCCTACCCCCACCAGTAATTTTGCTCATATGTTATCCATAAATCTTGTCTGCTTTAAATGTTCCAACTAATAGTTAGGCAAAACATTTAAGCATAATGCTATGATTATCAGAGTCCATTTTTTGGCAGCCTGGGTGCTGTTTTTCTTAAATAAGCACTACAGTTTATCCTGATTAGAGATATGAAGGAATTATTCCTCTTTCGGCATTTTTTTCTGTTGTTGGGTTTGGTTGTTTTTGTTGTTTTTTTTTTTGTTTGGTTTCTTAATATGAGGATTTAGAGGTTCTGCATTCGTTTTGCAGGAATATAATGTGTGATTTGGCTGGATCTTTGAAGTTGTAATATTATAAATCTCCCAATCACCAATGCCCAATCTGTTTTAGCATTCATGTGCCTAATTTCTGTTCGTAATCTGATTACTGGCTTGAGCTGCTCCGGCTTGCAGCCTATTGCTATGCATTTACTGTACTCCCTGGGACGCGATAGCCTGACAGCTCCAGTCCTGTGCTATGAAAAATCTCTACACGATATTGCTAAGACAGGCCTAAGGGCTGTGGCTGCTTGAGAATTAGCTGCTATTGTAGTTTCTCTTTGCTGAATCCTTTGTTTGTGCAACCATGTTCAGAAATCCTTGGATCTCCAGCTATTTGGGAAATGTTAAATACTCTGAGGAGCAAGGTAAGAGTTCCAAGTAGATAAAAAAAGATGCAGTTTCTGTGTGTTTAATCTCTCGTATATATGTCTGCATGTGTAAATATTGTTTGACTGGCTCTCCTGCAGCTGCTTTAGGTACTTTAGCAATCAGTATGCAGTTAGTCACCTAGGCTATTTTGTTATTTCCTAAAGGACACTTTTGAAAGATCCGATTAGATGGATCTTTTAATTAGCTCAGCATGCCTCCGACTTAGGGCCTTTAAATATACTAAGTAACGCTGGAAGGTTGCATCTACTTTTTCTTTTTGCATTCTGTATTTTAAATCTCCTACATATTAAATTATGGATAGTGGTTTTATCGGGTAGTTTGTACCTGAGAGAGAGTGGAACTCGACTGAAGAAATGGTTAAACTTGTGAGCAAGTCTGATTAACACTTCAGTAAAGAAACCCTTAAAATAAAATAAATTATATTAATAATGAATCAAAATATTTTAAATTGCTATAATATGATTATGAACATGTTTAGAATTCTTCAGTAAAAACAGAACAAAATGCTGCTGTAAATATTTTCCTTCTGTCTATTGAGTACAGTGAGGGTGTTTTTTCATCTTTAAATTAACCATTGAATAAGACTCTGCTAAACTGATGTTTCTGTTGTGGGCATATTTATTGTCTTTTGATGCAGAGTTGTTTTTCTTTTCCTCCTGTGTTTGTATTTAAGACTTCCATATTGTGGTAAGTAAGTTTTATTGGACTTTAATCCCCCCCACATGGTGTTTAATTTGAACAGGAGGAAATACATAAAATATCAAAACCGTGTAATGGAATTTAATTGTCTGCTAAGTTTTTCTGTGTTTGGGATGTGGGGGAAGATCAGCTCTCACCCCTGTGAAACACAGCAAAGTTTTAAGATGATTTAGAGGCATTATAGATGTGGCATTTATGAATGTTACTGAATGTGTTTAAGGGGTACAAGAGCCAGACGGGCTGATGAGCCTCTCCTAGCAGCCCTTCTCCCTCCCTGCTCCCAGGGAAGCAATGCAGGCTCCTTTCTTCCGTTCTCATATTCCCTCCCCAGTTTTGGCTGGGCTAGGCAGAATTTCTCTGTGGTCTACTTGTGGTTTTCATGGTGGACAGCTGTTCTAGTGCCAGAAATTCTAGGATGGGTTGCATCCTGTTAGAACAGCTATAAATTTAAGATGTGCCTGGTTCTGATTAGCTAAGCTGATACTGAGCTGGGCTTTGGAAGTTAGTGCATAGTCCTCTCAAAGTAATGTAAATCTGGCCTTTTTAGAGGATCCATATGGCTCAGAGTATTCTTTTTAATGCTGTAGTGCAAAATATAATGATTTATACACCATTCACTGTTTTTCTTACAATATTCTGTTTTGGTATAACAAGATGTTTCTGTGTAATCTATGTGCTTTATTCTCCATTTAATGGAAAGAGAAAATGAATGTTAACAAAAACAGGAAAAAGTTGCCTATTAAAGTTGAAGAATGCTATTAGCAAAGCTGCTTGAAATCTGCGCTGACTTTTAGCAGATGCCTAAAAAATGCCTTTTTGCACATTTTAAGCTTCTTTATCAAGTCATTAAAGTAATCTTTTTTTTCTGTTACCTTTTTTAAGTTGTATTTCAATCTTTATACCTGTAGAGGTGGCAGAAGGAAATGGAAGAGGATTAGAAGTTTTGCAATGCATAGGCAAAATGTACATTCTCTAAATTAAGACCCAAATTGTCAGCTGTAGTAAGTTTCATTAAACCCTTTCTGAAAAAATAAGAGGCATTCTATCCAGACTTAAAATATTGTGCATAAGCAAAAAAAATTTTTTTGCAGTTAAGTCTTCCTTGAAATAGTTAAATCTCAGCTCTGAGGTAGATTAATAGGAGTGTAGCTGCAATTGAATTGTTCTAAAGTCTGGGTTGTATTCTAAAGTCTGGGTCTGTCTTTGGAAAATAAAATGATTGCTGTGTCTGTGACCAACTGTTTATTAATTTAGGGTCTTAGGTAGTAGATTTAATACAGATGGGGACAGAAGGCAATTTTTCACTGGGAGTAAGTTGTCAGTAGCTCCATGTGTTTTTGCACAGCAGTGCCAGAGCAGGACCTGCTCCCTGGCTGGCAGTGCTCTGAGGTCTCTTGGTTGCATCCTCGATGAATGCAGGGAGAGGGTATTTGCAACACTGGTCCCCCTTGCCACTGGTCTTCATTTAGACCCTCTGGTGATGCACATGACTGCAGAAATGAAAATATTTGATCTAGGAGAGGGTGGGAACATTGTCCATTGCTTGTTATGGTTCACACAGTTTTGGGGAGCCCAGAGGCTTCGTAATACATGGTTTTTGAACATAAGGCTGCAGTTTTGCTCTCAGCAATGTGTAAACATATTCCTCTGTGAAATGCATGTTGTAAGGCTACTCAGAAAAAAAAGGGAGCTTCTAAACAGTAGACAATCTTCAGAAATATTGCTGTCATGGATGGTGTAATACTGTTGCAACAGATCCTCAGCTGGACATCTCTTGGCTTCTGCAGTGAATATGCAGTTTTTATAGTATTGCCAGGCTGCAGCCAAAAAAAGCTCTTGCTGCTTGCAGCATTTCTCATTTGGAGAGTGCTTCATAAACATGTCCATTGCCCATTTTAAACTGGGAAAGTGAGTTTAAGTAATCACACCAGGCTGTAGTGCTACACCACAAATGTTAGGAATAGAACATGGCAGTTCCATAAAGTGTTGATGCTTTTGATATGTCTATTGTCTGTACTCATTTTTGCAAAGCTTTGGTTTATCACCATTGTGGACGTGCCAGCTCGTGCCCCTTTGCTTAGAGAGAAGGCCTCTGCACAGTCTTTTGCAGGGGAAAAAGGCTATGCTTGGTACTTATAATCTAGTTTACCAAAAGTTCCCCATTTATTACAGCATCTTCACAATGGTGTGGTTTTTTTTTCCTATTTCACAGATTTTGCCAAAGGAAACTCAATCAGATTTAAGCCTTCACGACTGCTCCTTAGGAAGAGAGCGCTAAGGTAAGGTCGAGTTTTTCTTGCCCAGTGAAGATGGCTGGTTGCAGTAACTTTTCATCATTGCTTGAATCTACATTTATTCTTTTATCAGGAAAAGTGATTATTGATCCTCTCAGGACCAAGCTTTTGCTTAGAGCAGATGCTCTGATCAAGCATTGAAAACACCAACTGCCTCTAAAATAATGTTAAATTTTATAGCTGACATTGCTAAAGGGAAAGACCCACTATGCACTGAGCTTCCTGCCATTGCAATGCCCATTTTTCCTTGCATGGCATGGGCAGATTACAGACATCCAGTGTGAATCAGCCTGGAACACTGTCTGCAAAAACAGGTGGCTGAAGTGGGTGAATTAATTATATATCATTGCCAGGAGCAGTCTGGGGGAGAGAGAAGAAGGGGGCACTGCAGAGATGAATGGGCTGGTGGTGCTGCTTCCATGCAGGGCTGTGGCTGCCTAGTGGTCTCTGTTCTCAGGGCAGTTCTACTGAGTAAGGGGATACTATTAAACAGTTGAGCAAAAAGACTGGTCACATTCCCTCTCTTCCCATCCTTGCTCCACTGCTTTGAGTGCCCACATTTGTGCTTGCTGGACTCATTTACAATGGCACAGAGGGGATGTCAGGAGCTGGGAATCAACCCTTGCCCCAGGAACCAGCTGTTTCACTGGCTCAGCTGCACAGGAATCCACCTGCCCTAGGTGCACAGGCTCATGTTGTCAAGCTTCTTTTCAGTCAGTGCACACACCTAGAACACATCTGGTTCCCTGCCATGTTGTTTCTTAGGTCCTGCAGAGAGATGGAGTGAATGGGTGTACAAGACACATTGTGCTATGAAAGCAAGTAGGGGAAAGTAGCAATGAGAGTAGTAGATAAGGATATGGCTGTAAAATGGACCTTTTACATAAGAGTCCAGGGAAGAAAGTTCTCCTGGAGGTAGGGAAAGAGAATGTGAACAGCGAGCACCTAGCTGGCAGGCGTACAAGTGGGTTCTGTAGTTCAGTCATAAAATCTCAGTATATGCAATAGCTTTGATTGGGATGGCAGGTCAGTGTTACCAGTGGCATTTGGATCAAACTTCTGGTTGCTTTTGGGCATGTAAGTAGGTTAGTGGCACAGCTATTTAGAAACCATATGCTGCTGCTGCAGAAGCAGATGCAGTTTTCAGCCTAGAATCCCCAATGTACAGCATGCAGCTCACACTTTGAAAGTTGCCAGAACAGTACAACTGCTGAGGCTGTCAACTACTCTACTGATCCTACATTATACATTGTTTTTAAAGAAAAACTATTGAGATTGTAAAACATTGTTGCCTGTGTTTTAACAAGAATCATCTGAATTCCTGAACATTGGAGAGTACAATGAGTTTGTTGGGAACCTGAGGCCAAGCCACACACAAATCCTGTGTGAAACAAACTGGTGGAACCTCATGCTGTTGGTTTCATTTCAAGAACCATGATCAAAAGCTACATTTCAAGCAAGGAAAGTAATAAGTTTATCTTTTAGATTTATCAGGGACTTCAAGAAAGAATTATTTCAAACTTCTAGTTTTTGTTGGTTTTTTAAATTTAGACAGACCCATGTATTCTCTAATTACTTTAATATTAAATGTGGATAACTAGCAATTAAGTGCAAAAATTCCTAGTGCTGCTGCACTACTGCTCAGAATCTGCATCGAAATTTACAACATGACTAGATGTAGTTGTAGTATTTCTAGAAGAGGGTTTTGGATGAGTTTGAAGGTACAATATATTTGGCAATCCAAGTCTGACCGTCTGACTCTTCTTAAGCAACTGAATTGATGCTGTGAGTGCTCCTCCAACAGAGAAACTAATAAGACAGGGAGAGGTCTGGAAAGGTCCCTTTGAGGAAAAAGGGAAGTCTTGTTAAGGAATTACTTATGAGTTTGTTGTTTAAAACACTTACAAACAGTAATGAGTAGCCTCCCGTAAATATTTTTTTTCCCTATTTGGAATTGCCTTAACATCATTCCAACTCAATTTAGTTTCCTAATGAATTTCCTTACTGAACACTGTGACATGTCCTAAATATGCCTACTTTCATTTTTAGAACTAATTTGATGTATGTGTCTATAAATACTCAATTGTTTGGCTTGACTCTGTCATCTTCAGAGCAGTGCTGTCTCTGAATCCTCAGTGCATGGGAAAGCAATGTAATTATGCATTGGATTAAAACATTTGGGTTTTCTCATGTGCAAACATTTAAAACAAGCAATTCCACCTGCAGCTTAGCAAGAGAGAGAAAAAAAAGTGTCTGAAGAGATAAAACTCCCAAATTGTGGATAAAACAGTATATGAAAATTGTTAATCTTTAAAAAATAAACAGTAACAGTTGACAGTCTGTCCAGAGGGAAATGGAAAATGAGGGCATAAGGGAAGCTGTGAAGGGACTTTCACAAAGCAGATAGCGTGTGATGCTGTGTAGTGCAGTTAGGGTTAAGCTTAGGAAGTTTGTGTTATTTAAGGAATTTTAATGAAATCTGCCAGTGAGCAAAGGTTGCAAGCCACCCTCTATATAAAGGAGGAGGGAGCTGCTGTGCAGGAAGAACTGGATGACCTTGAGGAGTAATAGAAAAAGGATGTAATGTAATAATACTAAGTGCACATTTGTGCATTGGGGGCTGATAAATTTTTCTGTCACTTGCAACTGATGAAAGCAAAGCCTTTGCATATTAGTTTCTCATGCAGGATTGAACAACCAATACAATATGTATGTAAAAAGGCAACTGTGTTGTAGATCTCAGTAGTGAGCTAGCTATTCATATAATAATTCTTTCCCTACTAAAAATTGTATTTTCATAAGATACTGCCAAGACCCAAGTCTGGAATCAAGACCACCCAATTCTGGTCACCATATACAAGAAAAAGAATACTTAAGACTGGAATAAGTAGAGAAAAGATATTCAATGAGACTGAGAGCCTGTCCTGAGAAATCTGAGTACATGTAGATAACCTCTATTAAGAAAAATAAGTAAGGTAACTGACAACACTGGCATGAGAACAAATGGATGGAAACCCAGTGGCAGACATTTAAACAGGATTTAAAGGATCTCTGCCTTCAAAGTCTCTAGAACTCCCTGGAGGGAGGAGCAGGAGTGAATGTAACTAGTTTACAAGCAATCCAATAATGTGGTTGTTTATAGAACCATCAGGCTAGTGCCAGTCCTGATTCCATGATTTTACCCTTGGAAATTCATGTAGGAATTAGGCATAGTGGTGGGTGCTCACGCACAGTTAATTTAAACAAAGATTTTGCTGTTGAGTGAATGTTTTTCTGTACAGAGCCCCTTGTTCATGGAAACTTAAGGTGTTGCTCTGTCACAAGCATTATGAAAGCAAATGGAGATACTGCTAAATAAAGCCCAGGTATTCAAAAGTCATGAGTTAGATCTTTCAGCACTTTTGTCTTAAGTAATTAAGTTGATTTAGCAGAATAAATTTGAGTTGGTTTATAGTCTTAGGCCAATATATGCATTTTTCAAACTCATCCTCATCTAAAAGGAGTAGAAACTGCTTTCAAATGTGAACTGCTATCTCTCCATCCAGGGTTCTCCAGAAGTGTGTCTGTAAGAAAGTAATATATTGTGAGACTAGTAAGAATTACAACTGTTTGCAGTGTGGGGTCAGGCATAGAAGAACATCCAGTTAACTGAGTCTCTGCCCATTCTCAGATGACATGTGGATCCATTTGTTTGTGTCTGCTGTGTGCTATATTTTCATTGTGTTTTGATTTTTGTTTAGTTCAATTACCATGTGTTTGCCCTGTAAGGATACACAGTTCTCTCTAATGGACAGCTTATTGCAGCTCTCCATCTTCTATTTGTTATTTTCTGTAGTGGCTAACACTGCTTTTCTTGGCAGTACTGGAATAATTTCTCTAAGTGCAGTTGTTGGAGACAATTTGCAGCAGGTGGCATGGTGCCTGGTTGTGACACAGCCCAGTTTTTCTTCATTGTCATTTCAAGGGTTTTATTCTCCCCTCAATATCTTAAAAAGGAATGTTATTCATAAACTATAAACAAGGAAAAATCTCAGTCAATATATATTAAAACTCTTTTCAATGAGAATTCTTCTTTGGAAACAGTGAGAACAGAATTCATACCCTTGGGAAAAAAGCAGCCATTTAAAATCTGTCCTAAGGAAAGATTTTCCAACAGTAAGACTGTGTGAGTTTTCTTATCAGAATGACATTATATCATATGGCACACCACTACTGTGACAAAATGAGAAACCTGGGATCACTGTGAGGATTTATATCTGTTACACCTGTCTACACAGTTTATTAAAGGTTTTAAGATCATTTTAACTTTCCTTATGCCCAGCTGGGATAGTCACAATGGCAGAATACAATCATTTGTTCTCTATTTTTATTGATTTAAAAAAAAAAAAAAATCTTGCTTACAAGGAGGAACAGTTCCTCCAAAACAGTCTCTATAGACAGTTGGGATCTACTTTAGACCATTATGACACCTACGTTTTACGGTTAAAATTTGTATATTTAATGAAGCTATTTAAAGAAATACTTTTTTTAATCTAAATAGGCAGTTTTCCTGTTTTGAAAAGGCATGATATAAAATTAAATGATCTGATACTCCCATTAGTATATTATAAGCTGTGTAACTTCACTGTTCCAGAGAACAGTGCAGTAACAATAACAGAGTAGTCGTGCAGAAGGCTTCTAGGTGGAATGTACATGTAGTACTACATTTGATGACATGTTTTAATATTTATGAAGAACCATTCAATATAGATTATTTTAAATGTAATTGCTTAGTAAAGCATTTTGAAGTCAGTCTCCAGTCAGTAATTTAATGCAAAAATGTGTCACAGTCAGTTCCAAACAAGTTTCAAATTATGTTAGGTTTGGCTTTCTGAGTTTCTTTGGGTTATTTCTTAGCTCATTCTTAGGGAAAATATTTTCTTTGGTATCTCTGTTAGACTATCTTGAAGTAAATTGGTTATGTCTTGGATTTATTTGATTTGCAGCAGAGACATCCACAGTTCTGTAAACCAGATGTTGCTTTCAGTTTTCAGAAGGAGTTCGCATTTGAAGATAAAGAAGAACTTGCGAACAGCACCAAGGATATTGATGCTAATCTCTTAGCAGTACTTCCAAAAGGTAGGTGAGGGAGACATATTATGAACACAAGTGGTAATTTAACAGCATGTGAAGTTGCATTTGTGCAAGTGCAAGGCACAGTTAAAATCACTTAGGCCCAGATGTTTTGTAAATGAGTTTTCCCTGTGAAATATGTATGAAGGATGAAACGGGATGAACCACAATGCTCTTTTATGAGACCTTCCTACACCCCTTGCTTCATAAAGTTCCTTTGTTTACCTAGTTTCAATAGGTTAGTTGTTGAAATTCAAAATTTCAGAGAGCTTCTTTGTACAGTTAGGTTAGTTCTGAGTTCAGAAGTGTTAACTTGACTTGTTAAGAGTCATAGCTCTTTCCAGGCCCCTTTGGTGGTTGGTGGAGTCACTGCGCTTGCATGACCAGCTGACTGCACTTCAATTTTTCTCTTGCGTGCTAAAGGGCCTGCAGTACATATGGAGTTTAGTTTGGGTTTTTTTAGTTTCTTTTGTTCCAAACTTCTATCTTAATATGAATAATTTCTGAAGAAAACAGCAGTTCCATCTTTATCGTTTGACACAATTGATGCAGATAAATAACTGTCTTGAATTATTTAGAGAAAATCACAGTGTGCTTGACCCATAGAGGGTGACATTTGACTGAAGAACTATGTGCAACTGGCACAAAGATGTTCTCTTCATTCAAGGATGTTGTGGACCTCAGAACTTTAATTAAAATTATATGTGTGTGTGTTCTGGTGATATTTACTTTTTTCAGACAAACTACAAGGCTAAATGCATTAATGCTAACGTAAAGGAACTGGCTTGCTCTTTTTATGTTGTTTGTTGCAGAGTTCCTTTGGAAAGGAACATTTCTTCCAGAAGAGCATTTAAGGGCTCTTTAAGTGATATGCTTGCTTTTAGATATAATCATTACAGATGTTCAAAAGGAAATGTTGGCAAAATGATGGAATAGAGTGATACGTGTTTTTACAATACAGACTTCTCAGAGTGCCAGACAGTAATAATCCCTAGTTCTCATTGTTCCTTGCACTTAGCCTTAAATTCATGTGGCCAGGAAGTTAATTGAGCCTTCACTTGAGAAGCCTTATATGTGAGTTGCTTCTGAATGAAGTAATTTTTTTCCAGGATGCTTCTATTTTTTTTAAAAAAAAAAATAAATCTCATAATAAAGGCATCATATTTGGTGTGTACCAGACTTAAGAAACAGCAGTGGGAGCTTTTGGTTGCATTCTGAGGTAACTACTTGAAGTCCAGGACTTTTTGAAAATACAGTTGATTTGTCCTTTCTAGAGCCTAATTTTGATGCAGATTTGTGCATGCTGAGGAATTGAAGGAATGTGTTTAATTTTCAACTGATACGGACTGAACTGAGACCTGCAGTTGGGCACTGAATATGTCAATACACCTTTGCTGGCATAAACAGAAGATAATTGCTTCTCCAGCCTAGTTTTAAGACCCTCACCTTTCCAGCTGTAGAGAGGAAGAAGTAGGAATGAGGCTGGTAGGCTTTGCTGTTGGATTAAATTTTCCTCAAAATGAAAATGTGAGGTACCTGTGTTGCAATGGTTATTTACCATCTCTGAGTAATAAATCCTCTGGCAGGTAACTTTTTTATCCATGTCTATCCAGGCTTCACAAATGTACATGCTCCCCCTCTATCATGAACTTTTAGAAAGCTTAATTGAGTATTTACATCATCTGTACTGTAAAAAGAAAACTGCTGTCACATGGCTGCAACTTTATTCACGTCTCCTTTGCAGCTGTCAAAGAGGACTTTCAGCATAAACATGATTATATTCTGTTGCAGGTTTCTGAAAGATTTCTGTGAATATATATTTCTGTAAGAAATATTTCACCTTAATTTTAGGAGTTTTTAAAATATAAGATGCATCCCAAATGTACTTACTATTTTTCATTCTGGGACAACATAGGGAACAATGCTGTTTTCTTAAATAATGGTATTCCAAAGTAAATTTTGTTTTGAAGGACTACAGTTGCCAAAGCTAAGATGCCTCTTGACAGTTTATCTTAGAGGGTATCCTACGACAGCATCCTGCTCAACATCCTAAAATAAAGCCTCAAGTTCAGAGCTGCTTCTGAGCTGCGGCTGTTCTTCCTCTTGACCTTAACTGACCAACAGTACTTACAAAGCATGTTGCCATGAAATAATCCAGATAAGGAGCTTTTACTGTGAAATTAATTATTTTAAGCTTCTTAGTCTTTTCTTGTGTGCTGAATCAGATTTTTGTACTACCTTTTAGGTAGAAGTGTTGCTGTTCTTCAGCGCTTCCATGGTTTTGTTTGTGATGGTCAAATAGGAAAACATCCCATGGACAGATGGGAACTGGCACCAACATACTCAAATGTAAACTAAAAAGAAGAAACCTGGTCACCAAATTTGCAAGGGCCAACTAGTTAATGTCCTTGGGAGTGAAATATTTCCAACTGGTTTTTATGTTTTGAAGTAAAATATTTCATTGATCAAAAAGAAACCACGAGACTAGAAGACTTTTACTGCATTTTATCTGCTTTTGGTTTTTCTTTTTGTGTGCTTCTTTTTCCCACCTTACCAAGAGAAGAATATTGCTGGAACTGCTTTCACAAAAAAAAAAAATTCTGCAGATATTTGCCAATCTAGCTGAAATTACTTCTGTAATCTCAAGGTTGGAAAAGCTATAAGGCAGCATAGAGTAGTCCCATGCTATTTTTGTCCCTTGTTCTTTGGGGAGGTGTTGGGAGACATTTTTCATGAGACCAGTGCTCTTTTTAGGACTGTGAAGTGGTAGTAGAATCTCTGGAACTTCAGCTAGCATGTAGCAAGAGAGTGCTTTGGGAGTTCTTTGGATGTTCCACATTTCTTGTATGTGGACAACTTATTGTCAAGTTTCCTTTTCTGGGGGTGGGGGGAGAGAAGGCTTTCACTGATAAACATAGCTATGCTTTAGAGCTTTACTGAAACTGTGTAAAAGACCTGGTTTTTGATGATGGTTTTGGTGTCTGTGTAAACTGGTGACTAGGGGAAAGAAAAAGAACAGGTTTTGGATGGAATGTGATTTTACTACCTCTGAGCACTGGAGGCCTTTGACATGTCTGAAGACAGACAATTACAGGTTTTGTTTTGACATATGTTGTGTATACATAGCCAACAGATGGAACAGAAAAACTCTAAATAACTAGTGGATCATAATTAAACCGAAGTAGATTTGGGGAAGCAAGAACAAAGTCTTTATGAGAAATCATTTCCTTTGGTGTGGATCTGAAAGGAAGGCTGGTTTCAAATGGCTAAGTTCTCTGTTTAACACAGTTCCACTGCTAGCACAGCTTGAGTAGACAGGGCAACAGCAGAAACTGCTCGTGTACTGAGAGAAAAGTCTGGGAAAATACAACAGAAGTGCTCATCTTTGCTTTAGTTGTTGCTTGAGGATCAGAATGTGTTCATTCTTGCTGATCCCACACATTTTATCTGTAGTCCTACTTGCAGGCTTTTCAGCATGTAAGGTTGATATGACAATCATTGTCAACAGTATCTATGAGGTGTGAGCACTGGTACTGAGTACAGCAGACTTCCTGGATGAGTCAGCTGAGCTGGAACCCTGACCAAGCTGTGCATGTTGAGTCATTGCAGTGGAGGGAAGGCAGAAAGGGTGCATCTGACCTTTAAAAGGGTGGTGTTTCAATAATATTTATCTTCTACGTATCTAGAGCAATGAGGTCTGGTAGCATGAAAAATAAGCTGATAGGTTAACCTCTGCAGTGGAACAATGTCATCTAGACACTCCTGACTCACCAGGTGTTTCTGATGTCAATCTCTGCCAATTTAGCAGGTGCAGACTTTAGCTTGCTTTAACTTTTGATCCCTGGGTTCGAGCCCCAGAGGTGCATTAGCTCATGAATAGATGCACACAGCTTTCAGCACCACATGTTTGCTGAGGCAAACAATATGGGGGTGTGTGGATATGCATGTCTGTGTGTTAGGCACACCCCCACACCAGCCCCCTGCTTCCCTGGACAGGCTGGACAGTTTCTCTTCCTGGTGGTAAGAAGTCACACTGCACTTATTTGTGTAGCGCTCACCGTCCCAATGTGGTTTGCACGTGCACGTATGTGTATATATATAGGGATTATGTGTATATATATAGGGATTACTTCATCTATCGTGCCTCCCCTTGGTTCACGACTATTTTGTGGACTATGGCAGCTGTCTGCTGGCACTTAACACCAGCAAAAGGTTCAGGAGAAGAGAAGGAAAGTATGTCCAATTAAAACTACAAGGGAAAGTTAGCTAAGTAACAAGTGATTAACCATGCAAGAGTACTGTGACAGTGCATGGTAATTTTCACTTCAGCAATGAGTCACTGGAATTCTTGGGATTTGATCAGTATAAGGGTGTGGAGGAAAATAAGAAAGAGGGGATCTCTTCCTTACTGCTTCTCTTTAAACATAGTCAGTCCCTTACCTTTGAGTAGACAGGGTAAGCAGACTTTCCATACTACCTGGTTTTGAAATGGGTTACTAGAGCACATAAGCTTGACTTCAGCTGATCCAAATGCAACTTGTCCAGTATATACTAGATCTTGAAAACTGCTAGGATGGCATAGCAGATTCGGGATTAGCCTGGAAGTATGTGGAGGGGAGGAGTACTTGATGGTCACACTTATGTGCCTAATGCACTTTTGGCAGCACAACCTTAATAAACTAGGAAAACAAGAGGAAAATGCTCATTTCCTGACAAAAGCTATTTCAAACCTCTGAACTTTATTTGACTGATTCTTATTATTATAAAACATTTTAGCAAGTTTCTGGAACTTACTGTTTTATAAGCTACATAATCTTTTGTTGTCTCAGTTTCAGAATTAAGAAAACTCTTTGAACCAAACAACCGAGATTTTTTGGAAATGAAAAGGTAAAGGAAAAAATGTCTTTGGCCTGTAAAACAAAACACACAGCTTGTTTTGTTACCTCCTTGTAGAAACTCTGCCCTTGAATCTTCAAGATGCCTGTTTTCACATTTTTCACATATTTTTCAGAAAAGAAAGAATAGCTAGGCGCTTAGAGGGAATTGAAAATGATACACAACCTATGCTTCTACAAAACTGCCCTGGATCAGTCACGCACCGTTTACTAGAGGAAGATACACCAAGATACATGCGTGCAACTGACCCATACAGCCCCCACTTAGGTAAGCAGCACATGTCTGTCAGTCTTGCATTGCTCTAATTCATATTTCCTACGCTACCAGTTATGCAGTACCTAGAGAAGAATTCTACAGAAGAGCTCTATCAGGTTGTTTGGGGTTTTTTAATTTGCCTTTTAAGTCTCCAGTTGTCTTATTTGAAAAAGCTCGATGATTTTTATGGCTTTAAAATAACTATTTGGATTGAGAACTATTACTTATTAAAGAATTATTCCTAATACATATTTCTTAATTGTTTGTATGTGCTTTTGGAGACAAGAGTGCAAAAAGATATTGTATCTGTGCAGTCACTTTGATTTGTAAGAAAATGGAAAGCTTTTAGTTCACTCAGTTTGAGTGGTGGGTGGGGTACCTGGAGTTTTGGGAAGGACTTGCTTATATATGTGATACTTTTGACAGGAAGATCAAATGAAGAGGAGGAAACTTCAGATTCTTCTGTAGAAAAACAACCCAGATCATCCAGATACCGATCAGAAACCACAGGAGGTAATACAGAGCCCTTGTACAGTACAGCAAACATGGATGTTCAGGAACTAGAGTCAAAAGCAGAGAGAATAGCTAGGTACAAGGCAGAGAGGCGACGCCAGCTGGCAGAAAAGTATGGATTATCTCTTGATTCTGATTTGGATTCTGACTACTCATCCAGATATACACGGGCAAGGAAAGATCCTGACAGCGTGGAAAGAAAGGGAGTGAAAAGTGAAAGGCAAGGTGACGAAAATAAGGACTATGGCAGCCTCTATTTGTCCAGGACTGAGATGAAGGCATCAAAGAGTGTGATTTCTGATTCCAAAGAGTACTCCAGCCATGAAGATAAAGATGACCTCTCAAATGAAAAGAGTGTTAGAAAAGCAGATGACAGTGCCATTAGACAGGCTTCTGACCCTTCAGCAACCTTGGATAGTTCTGTCTCCCTTTCACTTTCTGGACGAGACTCTTCCTGCTATAACGAAGTGCCAATATCACCAAAGCAAACCCCCCAAGAGTCCCTCTCTCCACCAAAGCAGGCAGCCTCACCGACCCACTTGCAGAATGACCAGCCCTTGCACAGTAACAGCAGACAAAGGTAAGCATGATTTTTATTTTTTGTTTTGCTGTTGATTCCTTTATCTTAACCAGCTTCTATATCAGTGTCTACAGTATTAATGGCAATGTATTTATTACCCTTGAAGAATGTATTTAGTTGTTTTGGACATCTCAAGCTGTATTCGTTGGGTTTACTGTATCACAGTGTGTGTCTGATACAAGGAAGTGGCTATATATTTCTCTAATTAGCTATGTCCTTGGTTTCACTTTATATTTATAGAATTTTCGCTAAAATTAGGCCTTTTGTGGGGACGATGCAAACTAGAAATTGAAGGAGTTATGGTTCTGAATCTCCTTGGGTTTTGTTTTTGGTTTTTTAATAACCTGTTAGAGCAAGTCTTTTACTTTCTTTCTTCTATATCTTATAATTACTGGCTGTGAGCTTCCAAGTAGAGTCAAGCTGTTTCTTAGTGAAGATTTGATTATCTTTAGGATGGCTTCTGCCAAAATAAAACAGTTTGCAGACTTAAAAGCTGAGTAGTGTCTTGGGTCAGTTGAAATAATAGTTGATTTGTTTTCCTAATGTAAAAGTGTAAAATCCCTTTTGAACTGTGATAGTCAGTCTTTTAGATAATATCAGGCATATACATGCATGAGGGGCAGAAGGGAGAGTTAAAATTCCATGCTGAATTGCTTCGGATTTGACAAATTTACTATGGTAATAGGGTAACCAGATTCTTCCAAAAGGAGTAAAAAAATTAGTTTTCACTGATTTTGCATTACAGTTTCTCAGTGTGGTATAGAAATAACATCAAATTCTTATGCTGACTGAAAAAAATGCATGACTAAGATTTTTTTTAAGGTATGATTTTCTCTAAGTGCGAGTCTGTAATATTTTGGTAGGTGGATAGAAAATACTAACTAAAAACTTAAGTTAAAATGTTGCAACTAAAAATGATGTAAATGAAAAGTTAATTTCAAACATATGTGCATAATGCTGAGCAGTGTTGACTGTTTTTAAGAAACTGAGGCAACCGGTATAAACTCAACCATTTATGCTTTCCATAGAGCGCAAGAACTCTCAGTTCCCAGTTGTGAGAAATCAGGAAAAAAAGGAAAGACACCAGCATGGATTATTAAAGAAGTAAACACACAGTGAGTGAGCAGACACAGGTGTTTTGGGAAGAGTATAGGGACACTGCCCTGTTGTGTGGAGATGACGTTAGGAAGGGCAAGGTGAAGCTGGAACTGAACTTGGCAAGGGATGCAAAGCATAGCAAGAACTTCTGCAGGTGTGTGTTAGCGGGAAATGGAAGGTCAAAGCAAAACTGGTAACAGTGGGCAAGGAGAAGGCTCAACTACTTTTCTGCCTCAGTCTTCAATGGCAATCTCTCTTTCCACACCTCATGATTGGGTGGACAGCAGGATGGTGACTGGGGAAGCAAAGTCCCTCCCACTAAGAGAAAAAAATCATGTTCCTGACTACCTGAGGAAACTGAACAAAAATAAGGCTCTAGGACCCAATTAGATATATCTCAGAGTCTTGAGGCAGTTGGCTATATCTCCATGATATCTGAGCAGTCAGTTGAAGTCCCAAGTGACTGGAAAAAGGGAAACATTGCACCCATCTTTAAAAAGGGTAGAAAGGAGGATACTGGAAACTACTGCCCTGTCAGCCTCACCTCTGTGCCTGGGAAGATCATGGAATGGATCCTCTCAGAAGCTATGTTAAGGTACATAGGGCACAGGGAGGTGGCTCGAGACAGCCAGCAGAGCTTCATCACAGCAAGTCCTGCCTGACCCATCTAGTGACCTTCTATGTTTGAGTGACTACATCAGTGGACAAGGGAAAGTCTACGGATGTCTCTGTCTGTGCTCCTGCAAGGCCTTCAACACTGTCCCCCATGACATCCTTCTCTCTAAATTGAAGAGCTATGGATAGATTGTTTGGTAGATGAGGAATTGGCTGGACGGTTGCATCCAGGCTGTAGTGGTCAACAGCTCAGAGTCCTGGACATCAGTGACAAGTGGTGCCCCTTAAGGGTCTGTGTGGGACCAAGGTTATTTATTGTCTTCCTCAATGACACAAGAGGGTTGAGTGCACCCTCAGCAGTTTTGCAGATGACACCTAGCTGAGTGGTGTGGTTGACACTCCTGAAGGATGGGATATCATCCAGGGGGACATGGAAAAGCTTGGGAAATAGGCTCATCAGTCTCCTGAGGGGTTTGGTAAGGCCAAGTGCAAAGTCCTGCACCTGGTCTGGGGCAAGCCCCAGTAGTACCAGGACAGGCTGGGGGTTGAAGGGATTGAGAGCGGCTCTGCCAAGAACTTTGCAGAACTGATGGGTGAGGGGCTGGACATGAGCTGGCAATCACTTCAAAAGGATCATGGTCAGCAGGTTGGGAGATGTGATTCTGCCCCTCTACTCCACTCTCATGAGATCCCACCTGGAATACTGTATCTATAGCTGTGTAATTCTCATCACAGGAAAGACACAGAGTGTTGGAGCAAGTCCAGAGGAGAGCCACAAAAACAATTAGAGAGATGGAGCGCCTTTCCTATAAGGAAAGGCTGAGAGAATTGTGGTTGTTCAGCCTGGAAAAGGGAAGGCTCCAGGGACATCTGATTTCAGCTTTTCAGTGCTGCAGGAGGTGATTATAAGATTGTGACAGTTTTTAACAGGTACATTCCTCCCTTCCAATAAGACAAGGAGGAATGGTTTTGCACTAAAAGAGGGATAGATTGATACTAGATATAAAGAAGAAATCTTTTACAAGAAGGGTGGTAAAACACTGGCACAGTTTGAAGAGAAGGTAGATGCTCCATCCCTGGAAGCATTCAGGGTGATGTTGGATGGGATTCTCTGCAACTGTTCTAGTTGAAGATGTTCCTGTTCACTGCAGAGGGATTGGACTAAGTGACCTTTAAAGGTCCCATCCAACTCAAACTATTCTGTGAATAAGCAATAATACTGTACAAATTGCTGACTGATAATGCTGATTGCATTATCTCTAATTTCAGATTTCTTTTTGGTGAGGCTTGGGTCAGTATTTACATAAAACAAATTTCCTCTAACTGCTGTCTGTCTATCTTTTGAAGGAAACCATCTGCACCCACGAAGACGTGGTGTAGTACTCAAATCAGCCAAGAGCTAAAATGTAGAATTTGGTCTCTTGTTTGGATACGCATGTAGGTAGTAGGTGGTATTTTAAAGGCCATGTTGCCAAGAGCCCCTTCTTTAATACCTCTGACACTTTCAGTGCCAGTGTGTACTCCCTGGTATGATATTCAGAGATGTAAGAATAACCTCTGAAATTCTTGTCCCTAATTTTGAGTGGTAAAAAAGTCATTGTGTCCATGCAGTCCATTTGAAGTTACCCTGTTGTGGTCTCCTATAAGGCTATTTGCATAAGAGAAAAAAAGGCTAACTCCAGTTTTTCAGGAGTCTGCTGTTCTGAAGTCAGTTCCACATTATATACAGGGTATAAAATTGGTATTGTTAAACATAAATTTCCTGAGTTTAAATTGGAAAATAAATGAAGCTTGCTTTGGAATATATATGAAAGCTTTTGTGCCTTCAGTACTAGGAAGATTTAATAATTAATCCAGTTACCCATCACTGAGAAGGTATCATTTGACATTGCCTGCATTTGGCGCCCAAAATGGCTGATTAAATTCAAAATGTGGCTTGTGTTCTTCTGATTCCACTCTTCAAAGGATGAATGATCAAGTACAAATAATTGCTGCTTGGGCCATGCCCACTATAAATATGTGCCAAAGTACACATTAGGAGAGAAGGAAGTTCCTGTGCTTCAAAGCAGTTCCAGATTGCTGCTTCTAGTCAGCTTCTGCAAAAGGGCTTTACCTCCTATTTGGTCAGTTCCGTTAGGGATTCAGAAACATTTTGAAAAACAGAAGGTGTTCTAACAGTTGGTGTTTGTTATTCCAACATAGATTTGGATTCAATGACAACAGTAGGTGAGTTCTGAAATTTAAGCTTGCATCAAATACACTGTTATCTTCAGAACAGTTGTTGATTTGACATTTTTCAACTATTTTTCATAAAAGAGTAGCTAAGAAAAATTGAAGTATATGACCTGGAGCTTAATTTGGGGTTTTTATCCCAAACGTCTCTTCTCTAATGGAGAAGTTCTTTCAAATGTAGCTGTAAGTAATGCAAAACATCCTGGATGCTTGTCACTTCTGGGGAGTGAGTTTGTAAACACTGATGTGGCAGGACAGGCTGTGCTTGCAAAGTTAAAAGTACTTGATGTGTTCTACTGTTCATGGGGGATTGTAGGTGAAGGTGAACATTAGGAAAGTATTTGAGGAACTGTATGTAGGAGGTCTGCAAACACCCTTTCTTGCACTGCTGCGGGACTTCTAAAAGCTCTTCTTTCTTTACATGCTTTCATCTCCAAAGTGTAAACAGGGTAAAGTCAAGGCAATATTAAATTTGGGGTCATTTTGTTTCTTAAGCTTTTCCTTTGCCAAGTCACCCAGTGACACAGCAGGTTTAATTTGTGCTAACCAGGTGGGCATTTCTGAAGCTTTGTGATACAGAGTTACAAGAGGACAGAGGGGTTCCAGATGCTCCTGAGAATTTCTCAGGAAATATGATGTAGCCATGTGAATTTTTCACTTCATAAAATTCATACTTTGTTTTGATTGCAGCAGTCTTTACCACTTTAAATCACAAATTAAAGGAATGGCTTTAACAACTTTTTCAGATGTCCTTATACAGACTGACCTGCAATGGCAAATGCAAAAATAAGGTTGTGTAATTACTTTCACTTCTCAGTTTTTGGACAATGTGCACTTGGTAAAGTTACCTCTGCAGAATCTTTACCATTTAAAATACTTTGTATATGTTTGTGGGATTATATAATAGTTTCTTCCACAGTTTGTCACCTTTGAATTAAATTAGTATGCATTGCTTTTGTTTTCTACAACAGTACTCTGCAACTGAGTAATCAAAAATAAAAAGCAGTGGGGAGGGGAGATTGGGAGAAATTATGGGAGCATGTGTTGATATCTCAGAAATTACCTGAAGTTCTGTTTTCTGTAGTAGTGCAGGGAAAGCAAAACCTGAATGGTTTCTTCAGAAAGATTCGGAAGGGGACACACCTTCACTTATCAGCTGGCCCTCCAGGTATCATAAAACATGGCTGTGTGGCTAACAATCAGACTGCAAACTTCCCCTTTTTCCTTTTACTATCTGTATTTAACACTTGCCCTTAATTTTCCTTTAACAGCAGCAAGTAAGAAAGTGGGGGTTTTTAGTGAATAAAAAGCTGTTGAAACTTTTCTGAAGTATCTGCTTTTATTCTTAGAATCAATTGGTACTTTGATGAAGAAGTACAAATTTCCCAAGCTTCTTCCACAGCGACTATCATTCTGGTTTCCACTAGATTTTATAACTTCTTATTTTATCTCATTTTGTGCTCTGCAAACCAGCATATTTTTATCCTGTACACCATTCTGTCTTAGCATTCCCTACAAATAACTCCTTGAATTCCAAAGGAGATGGTACAAAGGAAGTAAAAAAATAATTACATGGAAAAGTAAAACAAACTCTTGATCAAAGCTACAGGCAGCTTCTTTCTCCTGGTTTTACTCACATACAGTGAGCCCCCCAAGAAAAGACTCTTTTTCATGTTCCTGATTAAAGTAATACCTATAACCCAGTACTAACATCAGTGTGGATGTTCTGGAGAATGCTTGGTACATGTAGTTCAAAGAATACTTCTTCAGACTTAACACACTTTATGTGCTTAAGCAACTTTCCCTGTCAAGTGCATCAATCTTCAGAAGTAAGAAGCGCCAAAATGTTAGAAAGATTGGTGTTTCAAATAACTATGGATATCCTGAATTATTCTTTTAGGTAATTTGCCTTTTTTCCCTAAATCTTACTTTATTTCTTTTTTCTTAATGATGTAAACTCCAAAAAGTCTGTTGGTAGCGAGCCTGGAATTGCACATACTTTGAGCTGGATTACTTACTTTCAGCTAGTTTCCTAGCTTGAGTCTCTCTTTCCTCAGAACTAAAATGATTTTTCATACCCATTTGGGAGGGCAGGAAGTACAGGGCTTTCATTTTTAATACTGTGTGCGTTATCTACAGACACTCGCCCAGTAAGCTGTCTGAGCCTCAGCCAGGCTGTAAAAGGGCTGGAGAGCTTTACCTGCAGTGATAGCCCCTGAGCAAAGGCTGGCCCCGGCTGCACGTGCTTGCCTCTCACTGTGCTGCTGTATTCAGTTTAGAAAAGTTAAATAAAATTCCGTTTTTCATGGATGTTGCACAAGTCCAGAGGTGTTTCTAGAAAACACACTGAAGTAAGGTAACTTTTGGGAACAAGTGTTTTTTGCAAGTTTTGCATGTTAGAATGTAATGAAACATTTTAAAACAGAATGCCTGTTTCAGTTTTTAAATGTGTTTTTCCCTGCAAGCTCTCTGAAGAGCAACAGCTATGCCATAGTTTCACTTTTGGATTTAGGACTTGCCCTTTCAATGTTTTTTCTCACTTTCTGAAACTGGTTACACTACATGTGACATTTCAGATGTCTTAAATGACACACAAAAACACAAGTAAACCAGTCTCTGGCAAAATATCCAAAGGGTTAGGTGGAGATAACATGTTTCTTCATCCCTTTCCTCAATGCAACAACATCCTGGTATGACGTAAGCTTCCCAGTATTTAGATATTTTCAAATATCTGACTGTATACACAACTGCCAGTAGAATTTGCAATTTCAGGCTGAACCCAACACCCTGATAATATAAAAAGCAGTTTTGATCATCTTGTTTGTCTGAGACTATAGGTATGTGCTGTTTGGCAAATGCCCTTGTGATCTCATGAGAACATGCTGTATGTTCCCAGAGCTTGCACAGTTACCTTCTCAAGAGTCATGCATGTCCAGGGCCCTGTGAATCACTTGACTGTTACTGAGCGGTGTTACTGCTATGACTTGGGGGGGAGGAAGGGGTTGCATCAAAAGATGGCTTTATGTTAATGTATTGGTTTTTATTTTACTACAATGTTGCTGTCTGTACCCACAGTAGGTGTCTGTGTTCCTTTCCAGATTTGGTATTGCTGTTCACAGCTTTAATCCTTTTTCTTTCTTAAAGAGTAAAAGTTAGAGAGAAATTGGTGAAAGAGGAAATTGCTCGTGGAAGCCCTGAACTTGTCTCAGACACAGTATCTCAGAGAAAATCCCATCCAGTGCCAGCCCACTACATGCCTCTTCAGACAGAAACGTCTGCCTTTGATAGGGTTGTAAATCAGCCTGTCAGTTCCGTCCGCCAGCCAATCCATGGCTCTATTCAGCCTGCTGGCATTGCTCACACAGCTCAGCTGATGGCAGCAGAAGAACCAGCAAACAGCCCTGCTGGCAGCCTCCTCCCTCCAGACAGCGCTAGCCTCGGCACAAAGTCCTCAGCAGCCACTGTGTCAGAGAGTGAGAAGAAAGAAGCACCTGGTTATGGAGCAAAACCTGATGAAGAAGGTTCCTTGGAGTGTGAACAGGCTTCCAAAGGCAGAAGGCCAATTCTGCCATCTGAGATTCGCAAGCAAGGGAAGAACCATGAAGGCCTCTTTGGAGGAGGAGAATTGGAGACCCCTGTGGGGAGTTCTTCTTTTGCAAGCAAGCCAAAAGTTAACTCGGAAGTTCAGAGAGAGTTGGAATGCAATAAGAGGCAGGCCCCCGAGCAGCAGTTTAAGACCCCTGAGAACATAGAAAGGAGTGAAGCTGTTATGTACATACAGAGTGGATCTGTATTGCAGCCTGACAAGGCAAAGGCTCCTGTTTGGAAAGTGTCAACAACAAAGCATAAGGTCCTGACTCGCTCCATGTCTGACTATACTGTGACTACTAAGCTAGAACCTTTTAAAAGTAAGGAGAGCGTGGAAGCAAATCCACCAAATGGTGAGATTGGCATGGTTGACACAAAAGTCTCTGTAGCCCAGCTCCGTAATGTCTTTCTGGAGTCTGCCAATGCCAACAAGAAATCGGAACTGTAGGTGACATTTCACTCGTATTTTCGTGTGAGACTTGCACGTCCTTAGCAAAATTACACCCACTCAACAGCAGTTGTTGTTCGGCACTTAAGGCACACAGCTTAGCTCTCACCAGTGTGTACTGAAGGCTGAGATGGTTTGAATCCTGCTTTTGTGCTTCTGCTTGCTACTGCGAGTTCTGATGCGGGGTAGCTGGAATGTGTTCGTCTGCGCATGGTACCGGAGGAGCATGCAGTGATCTCTGGGGAGTTGTTGAGATGCTTACTTCTGTGTTTTACTTCTCTCTCCTATTTTCTTTCCTATGCGCTCTCTGTCATGCAATTTGAAAGTGAATCTCGGTTTGAGATGTCAGCAGCAGGTAGTACTGTGTCTGCCAATGGGGACCGTGAAAGAGGGCCACGAAAGGCGAGGCGCTATTTTACTCCTGGTGAAAATAGAAAGACTTCTGAGAGATTTAAAACTCAACCTATAACATCAGCAGAACGAAAGGAGACAGATAGGTAGGCATGTACGTAGCTCTGTGTAGCATTCTGGTGCAGGTGGATATTAACAAGGTTGTGAAAAGATTTGTTCATATATTAGAATAAACATTTTGCAAGGTTACTGTTTGTCTTTAAGAACTATCAAGTATTTATTATAGCTTCTTATAAAATGAAACCCAAACACCCCCCCCCAAACAAAAACAATTTGTTGCAAATTTCTCCCATTTGAAACAATGAACAGTGAATCATCATAAAGTACTATAGCTGTCTGATTCTAATGTTAAATGCTTTTGGTTTTATATAAAGGGTTTCCTTTCCATCTACTCTGCTTTGTCATTTACTGTCTTGGTAAACCACCAAAGCTACTTATTTTATATTAAAAAGTTGGCAGCAAATCTTAGACTTTTATTTTCTGCAAGGTGAACTAGAAATAATTTTCCTTTACTGTATTTAAATTCGGCTGCAGTCGCTTGCCTTTATGCTTTATTAAAGGATGTTCCCAAGTGGACACTGCTGAAACTTGGAAAAATAGATAAATTCTCCTAAATTCTCCTACTCCTAAGAATTTTAGGTCCTGCTACTTCAGATTAAATTTGAATTTCATTTTTAATGTTTTGTTTCCAGCTAACTTTTTTCTGTTTGATAATTTTTCACTAGGTCAATTTTGTGTGCAGAAATACCAACTGCTGACGGTATGTTGCTGTACTGTTTTCCACGGAAGAAATGGGATCTGACATGTTTTATTTTGTTTTAGCTGAAGAACTATTTAATAATGCAAACCAAATCCACTTGAAAATATATTTACCTATGATATATAGTTCAAATACCCCTTTTCCTTGGGCCATGTCTACTACAGACTTGATTTCAAGCTCATTTCAGTCCAAAAGTCTGTGTGTGGATACCAAACTCCAAATGGGAGGAAAGCAGAGAATGGCTTGAAACTTTTCAATATAGTTGGGGTTGGGTTTTATCCTAATTTAGGCAATAAATAAGCTAGTTGTTGGGAAAATAATTAATCATTTGTCAGTTTTAATCACTGGTCTACGACTTAAAATTTAAAGAAAGCCTTTGGTATTAAGTGAAACTGATATTGCTAACTTGTTTTTTGGCTAAGGAAGTTGCAAAATGCAAGTTATTAAGTTACAGAATTCAGTCTGCCATCTTGCTTCTCTTTCCCTCTTGTCACCCTTGGCAAGTCTGGCACAAATTAAGTAGGTAATCTCATGAGTAGCTATATTTAGATTTAATGCCTTATGCTATTTGAAAGCTGATATTCCTTGCAGCTCTGAGATGCTGGCTCTTGGATTTGGAGGATGCTGATTTCAGCTCCTGTGGATACCAATTTAGCCTCTGAGAAATGGGGACACAAGGTGGTAACCAGAATGATCAGCTAGTAGAAGATATAGATGTTCAATACTCTTCATTGATCCTTAAAACAGTCTTTATTTTCGTAGTCCATGTGTTTTTATAGACTGATGCAATAAGTTTGATTATTCATCAAATGTTGTTTAGATAGCTTGAAAGGACTTGAACTGTCCTGAAACAAGTCTTTTGTTTGCAAATCATGTCAAGAATTCTCATTTGATGCAATACATGTAGAAACAGGTAAAGTTTGCACAGCTGGGTTCACAATAAGTTTTTTGAGAGACAGCCAGCTTATTTGCTGGTTTGTAATCATTCATATTAAAAAACATTACTTTTAATATAAGATTGATTCATTATGTTCAGCCTTCTTTTTTTTCTTTCCTTTGTGTAGATGAAGAAAAATTGGATGACCGAGCCAAACTAAGCGTAGCTGCAAAGAGACTCCTTTTTAGAGTGAGTATTGTATTTCTTAAATAGGAGGTTGAATTAAACATTTCAAGTACAAGATGCTGAAGGAACCCAAAGCGCATTAGAATGAAGTGTAATGCAGTTAATCAAGTTGAAGCTACATAATATTTTGTTTTTATTTCATTCCCTACCTACACAGTAGACCTGTTGCTCTAAAGCTTGCTTTAAGAGTGTCATTTAGAGAGAAGCATGTAGTTTTAATTCCATGGTACACACTGTGCAATTGAATCTTGCTTCTAATTCAGAGATGGGCATTTGGCAACTTCACTGCTATGCATGCAAGAAAGCTAAGAAAGTATGGTTTCAGAACTTTTCTTCCATGGTTTTAATTATGACATATGTCCTGTTAGGAAATGGAAAAATCATTTGAAATGAAAAATATTCCCAAACCACCTACAAGAAGTTCAGCGGTAGAGAGAAGGCTGCGGCGTTTGCAGGACAGGTCTCACACACAGCCCATTACCAGTGAGGAGGTGGTCATTGCAGCTACGTAAGTCTTGTGCATGTCTTGGCTCTAACTCCTAACTGTAACTCTCTCAAACCTGGGAATAAGCTCCATATCTGTGGTGCTTATAAGTTTGTAGCAAGGAAAACATTTATTGCTAAGGGGCTTGAGAGCCACAGGGGAAACTATATTGAAATTCCTTTTTAAATGTAGAGGGACTACTAAAGCATAGCTTGTATGAACTGTAATTTGGCAGAAAGTTTAGGAACCTGTGGATTAGGTAAACGAGATTAATCATAGCATTGTTTCATAACCCAAATGAAAAAGATAGCTTGTGCTGAGGGAAATCTGCACAATTTCTTATAGAATGTATATGTATTGGGGAAAACTTTTTACACTTTGAAATCTCAAAGGTACTTTTTGGAAATGCTTTTCTTGCACTCTGGTCATACATCATGACGTTTTCCTGAAAAAGGAAAAATCATTTTGGGGGGAGAAATTAAACAACAGTGAATTGAATGGATGTTCACCTAATGGTCACCTGAAAGGTAGCTTACTTTATGGACTAAGAATAACTTCAAGAGACAGCCTGTTGGCTCCTCTAGGTTTTTAGTTCTTTCAAAGTATTTGGAATTATTTTGTAAATGTTACAGCAGATCACTCAGTTAAATAAAAATGATTGCTGTTTGGTTTTTTCTGTTTTGTTTTGGTCTTTTCTGTAGTTAACACTTAATGTATTGCTTTTCTTAATGCTTTTTTCTTCTCTCTCCCTGTGAATTTTCCCTCCTTGGCAATTCTTTAAAGTGAAACTACCCCTGCTTCACGTTCTGTGAATACCCACACAGTAGTGACAAGAGTACCTAGTCCCACTCTAGTTAAGAGCACTGTACAACCTACCAGGTACTGGGGGGGTAAACATGCATGTTACATGGAGCACAAGATTCCTCAGTAGCAGATGCATCTTTAAAGTCTTGAATGCCCTTACAATGTGTCAAGTCAATACTTGTCTCAAGAATATTTAAAACATTTGTCAACTTCATTTATGTTTGCATGATAAAGCAATGCAGCCTTTTTTTTTTGTCAAGCATCTGTTTTTAGGATCCTTCTAATCACACTTAACCTTTTATAGAAGCATATTCTTCTTTTGAAAGAAATTAATTTGCATGTGAGCAAACACAGCAGAACCATCTTTGTTCTTGTAACTTTTTTGGTATGGTAATGTCATCCTGAGATGAAAATAGCACAGCTGAGTGCTTGATTTCACGAGGAGTACATGTCCTTTGTCTGTCTCTACATATACTTTTATAGCTTGCAAAATTATAGGAAATATAAGAAATTGCACCACCTATAGGTAAAGTTGCAGAATACTGTTTGCCTGTTCTGAATGAGAGAATTTTAGCAGACGCCATGACAGAAAAAAAATAAATTAGAGAATACTACTAATTCCGTAAATGTGGAAGACGTTGAACATTAAATCTTTTATAGTAAAATACATTATTGTAGAGACAAATGCAGTTACAGCTTTTATGAATGAATATGTCTGCCTTCAGCATTGGTCAATCTTCAAAATCAATGGACTATATTTCAAAACTAATTTTTGTTGTTGATTTATCCCAGATAATTCAAAACAAAAGACAGTCTGAATTCTATTCCACTTCAGATTAGCAGAGTCATTGCAATTTATTCTAATTTAAAAGCAGCACTAACTTGGAGTTTAAATCTGTCTTTTAAATGTTTTTATCATATATGTTCCACAAATTGCTTTCAGTAAAATTGAACTTTATATAAATTGCACTGTTGGACCTTAAAGGCATCTTAAATGTCTCTCCATAGCTCTGTACTCTGTATAAAGAGATTTATCTGTAAAATCTCTCTTCAATCTTGAGTTCCTTCTTAAAAAAATGTTGTGTCCTAATCAGATGGATTCATGAATGAAAGTGTAACATTGTATTAAATCTTCAGCTGTTGAATTAGAATTCATCATGCCAATGTTGAACCACTGCATACCACTTAGGCTGCGCTGTTACATTGGCTATTGTGCTTCACGTGCAGATCCCCTGTTTCTATCAGGTTGAGATTTTAAAACTACGCAATGGCTTCTTCAAAACTAATTTCCAGTTCTTCTTCTTCAGCTTGCAGGCATCAGCACACCAAAAAATATTAGCTAAAGAGGAGATAAGAGCAGCCAAAGAGGCGATGGGGCAAGATCAGTCTGAGGAGCCAGATTCTTCTACCTTAAGTTTGGCAGAAAAGATGGCTTTGTTTAACAAACTGTCTCAGCCAGTATCCAGGGCCATCTCCACGAGGAATCGGGGAGATATGAGGCACAGGAGAATGAATGCTCGTTACCAGACTCAACCAGTCACTCTTGGAGAAGTTGAGCAGGTAAGTGCCATCATAGCTCTTCTGCATTTTCTTTTTCTTGGAGAAAACAGCTTCAGTGTAAGATACCATAAAGGCTGGTCTTTCCTTTGCTCTGAGCTACACACAGAGGAAAAAGTTTACCAGGAAGCAGCCTTCTGACAGTGAGGAACAATTCCCTAAATTGTTCAAATATTTTGGTATGGTTTTACTCTTTTTTTAAGTAAAAGAGTATATCGACTTCCTGCCTAGTGCAAGTTGTACCTTTCACAGTGTGTGTCACTTCCACTAGTGTTACATATTGTCTAAAAGTAAATTCATGCTTAAAGCAGTAAAAACTGAGACACCCATCATTTTGCTTTAGGTGTATTTTCAGAGCATTTTGGAGCTTCGTCATGTGCAATTTTCAAGCGCTTTCCTGAAAGCACAATATATTTCCATTATTAGTAAGGACATAGTCTGTCATTTTCCTCTGGGAGGAGGCATTGATTTTTATCTGTATTTTTTTCCCTAAAAGCAGAATACTTTTGATATTCAGGAAGTCAGAAAGAAATTATTTGATGTGTGCAGTGAAATTTGGCTTTCTGTTCTGGAATACTTCATCTAATTGGAACTGCAAAGGAATGCCTTTTTAGTAAAGCCTCAGCATAAAGTGGCCCAGAAGTGGTCTTTTAGATTGCTTCACAATAGCAGAAACAGCAGTCCCTTTGCATTACAGCTTAAAAAAAAGTCACTTTAACAGTGAAGCACAACTCCTGTGCATGTCACATTTCTAGTTATTTGGATAAATCTGAGTGTTAGAAAGTTCCTACCCTTTTCTTTCTATATGCTTCATTTATGATTATACATTTTCCATGTTTTATAATAAAGGTATAGTGAGAAAGCAAGATTTCTCTAAACATATTAGTGGGAAGCTGTAGAGATTATAATGGTACTTTATCCCTACTTCACTTGCACATGAAGTAATAATAAGTGCTTGACAGATTTATTTAAGCAAGATTTCCAGACCTTAGATAGTCCTTTCTCCTTTCTCCATTCACTTTCCATCCAGTGTGCCAATCACTGTCACAGCATGGCCTCTTCAATGATTGTGTCACTGACTTGTTTGGGGGCCAGTAAGGTGGTGAACGGAAAAGGGATGAAGCAGATGGGGAAGAAGTGGCAGTCATGTTACTTTGCCAGACTTACAGAGCAAACATGCTTTTCAAGCAAGGAAAATCAGAGGAAGCATGTTGTGTCATCTTTCTGAACCTAGCAAATGAAATCAGAGTTGAGTCTGAAGCAAGCTCAGTGGGAGTGTATTTTCAAAAAGACTTTCTGTAATGAACTGTTCTGGAGTGTTGGGGGCTTTTGAGATGCAGGTATGGTTTTTCTAGGAAGAAGCAAAAGAGAGCTATCAAAATAGGTAACTAGAGGTTATATTCCCAAAATGTATATTTGAAAATGTAAATATCTTGTCATTAAAACTGAAGTCACTTTTCTGATCGCCTCTAAATTTCTAATTCTGATAGATGCAATGGAAAAAAAATAAACTGGTAACTATTTTCTTAATCATGCTTTGGAATCTTTGAGCTAACATAGTCTTTGCTCTGCTTTCCAATTTGCTTAATGAATGACTGTTGTCTGTGTTTTATGGAATCTGCATGTACATTTTAGGTTCTGAGCTGATTTCCTCCTACTGCTGTGATCTTGTCTGTCCTTTTGCACCACTGTTCACTAGCTCTGCAGTTTAAGAAAACAACAACAAAAAAAGCCCTCTCCAGATGTGTATGAGGCATGTTTGTTACTCTCTTTCATAGCTTTTGTCTCCTCTGGAAGAAGATAAAGGAAAGCTCTACATTTCAGACGAAAAATGCATCTTAACTGCATCTAGGAAAATTTTACAAAATTATTATGTTAAAAGAGTAGAAAAGATAATTGTTCCACCATGGGGGCTGGCAGAATAAATTTGGAAGTATTTTTAATATGCTTCGTAGCCTCAAATACTTTGCTTATGACAGCCAATGTTTATATCTGAAAAAGTCCTGCATGAAGGTGATTTATGTGGCAGGAGCATCAGGAATGTCTGCCCTGGGTTAGGACAGCACGGAACAGTCTCTCCCTGGCGCTGAGCAGTCACCAGAGCTGGGAGCTGCAGAGCTGTGTAAGAGCAGAGCTGTGCCAAAGCTAATGAGTCCTGCTGAGATGCAGAGTTGATTAGCCTGGGCACATGGCATGTCATCCGGCCTCTGGAACCTGAACTAATTCCTTCCCCCACTGCTGCAGGTCCTGAGCCCTGACGCGATGTTGTGTTGCATGTTCCGCACACACCCCTCGTTACTAGAGATGTTGCTGTTCACATGCAGTTGTTTTTACCTTGGGTGGAGTAACCCACCTGCAGACAAATTCCAGCGGCATTGTTGCTTTCCTTACCTGTTCCAGTCTGTACTGATAGAGTACGATATTTACATGGAAACATACCTTTGATGTACTGATGTGATTAGGCTGGATTTTGGAATTGATCATTTCAGAGCTTTTAAGTCCTATTTGGGTTTTTTGGGTTTGTTTTTTTTGTTGTTGTTTTTTCCTTTCATAGGTACAAAATGAAAGTGGAAAGATCGCTCCCCTGTCATCTGCAGTTGCAACATCGATTTCAGCGATGGCCTCTGCCCTTGCTCCGCTGTACGGGGACCTGCCCGGGAAGCCAGGGACTGAGGGAAGTGTGAGTGCTGCCACGAGGTTCCACCCTGCAGCAGAAAACTCCGACTCATCAGGAAAACGCACACACAAGTCAGAACAGTGGCAGCCCTCAATGGAAGCACTAGAAAGCAGAAGAGCATCAAAGAAACATGAAGAAGAAAGAAAGAGGTTTCTAGCACATGAGGCTAATGAAATTAAGAAGTACAGCTCCTTTGAGGAACAAACCGCACATCCTGTTCCTGAAAAAGCAGGAGACCATCATAAAGAGACAACATACAGCTTCCTGAGGAAGGGCAGCTTGGAGCTGTTTAGTTCACAAGCACTTTTTCAGCCTCAGGAACAGAAGGAAATTGATACTGGCATGCAAGGTAAATGGGAAGACAAAAAAGGCCAGTCCTTTGAAGAAAAGATGGATTTGGAAAGTGTTATGAAAAGCAAGACTTGGCAAAGAGGTGTGGTAATTACTTGCTGTTGGTGTGGTCTCATTCAGCAAATGGCGTTTCAAGCCTTATCAAGGCTGGTTATGTTTCCTTTTTCTAACACTGCTTAGGAGTAGAGAAATATCTGTGAAGTATTAAGTTTTACAAATGATGATTTTTTTATTTTTTATTCTTTCAAATTTTCAGTCTTTAAAGACGGCTCATTTTTATTCAGATTTATTTAATTTGAAAGAAATGGTATTATATGCTGAAGCTATGATTTATTATTTGTTTTTTTTGCCCTTGCCCCTGCCCTCCAGAATTCTGAACAAACTAAACTTGCTGCTATGGGTCAATTATCTGCCCTTAATTTTTGCGTTATTGTGCATACATAGTTATGAATTACCTACATATGTGCATACATAACTAGGAGGGGATAATTTTCAAGTAATTAATTTTGCAAAACTAATATTATTTTCTGTTTAATGTGGTGATGAAGTACAAACCAGGAAATTCTCAGAGCAATTACATTTTTATATGCACAGCACAATTTAAAATTAAAAAACAAACTTGCCATCTTTAAATAAAGTACTCTGGAAATAAACAGTGAATTTGGTCATTGCACAAGTCCTTCTGTTGAATTTAGAAGGATGTTGTATTACTTTTCTGTTTTATTGTGATGGGTGACAGGATCACAGTACCCTGTAGCACTAAAAGCATTTTTGTGTTCATCCTGTGAAGCTAATCTATTTTGAATTTAATTGTCTTCACACAGGCATAGAGAGGAAGGTACAGTTCTGCCTGTATTCCTCTAAAGCAGTATCCATTCTATCCAATTAGCCTTTGATGACTGCAGAGGAGATGGAGACAGGAATATAATAGGAGCAGTCATATATCAGAGGGGTGTTGTGCTTACAACATTTCAAAAAGTAAAATGAAGATCACTTATATTTCTTTAAGGATAACTGTAATGGTGCATTAATCTTTCATCAAGAGAGTTTTTTCCTGTGATTTAATTGCTGCTTGTAAAAACAAACCCAAAAGAGCCCTCAACACCCCCCTAGAAAGTAATATCTCTATTAAGCTATTAAATGTCCTAGTATGCTACTCAAGCATTAAACTGCTTCACCAAACAGTTAATTTTCTTGTTTAAATTTTGTCTGCTCCTTTTCCCCTACTCTTTGTTCCCTGTCACATTCATTTGTTTTCCTGTTGGTGTGATGATGGGAGCAGCAGTTTGTGCCTTGTCCATATGAAGTTTAGAGTTGTGTATTGAACATGATATTCTGTGGCTTCATGTGAACATCAGTCACAAATGGCTAGTCCCTGCAGCAAGTAATGCTGCACAATTAATCTCTGTGCTCTAGCCCAGCCAGAAGTTTCTCTCTGTTAGAATGGTATGTGATGTGAATGTTTAAAATACAGATTTGCTTCTTCAGTGTTAGTAATGACAAGTGTCTTTGAGAATAGAACTAATTCCGCACTTCTCTTTTGAATGGGCAGACCATGCTGAGCCTTCTTCTGAACTCACCAGCACATCAGCCATGAGGACAGTTTCACAAACAGCAGCTGCAGCATCCTGTAGACTGCAGGAGCTCTCTGAACAATTGGAAGGCAAATTTTATAAGAATTCCTCTGAGATGTTTTCCTTGGGAGAGAGCAAAGCACAGACAGCTGAGGATGTCCTTGACAATTCCAGCAAAACTATGTCAATTAAGGAAAGGTACTTAAATTTCTCTTTCTTTTTTTTAATGATCCCTATGAATATGGTTATTATATTGATGATGTTATAAAAAGAAGCTTTAAAAATGTTCCTAAAAAAGCTAAGTAGTAATTATTAGGCTTTATTACTACTAACAGCAGAAACATAGAGCTAATCTGCCTGACATACTTATAAAGCAGATGATGGTGAATGAGAATTACCATTAAAGACAACATAATAATCTGATTTTGAAAAGCCACCTGAATAATCAATGGATATTTCAGAAAATTAAAGTTGTAAAATATACACGTTCTAATTACATTTATACTCATCTTGTCAATATGCTTCTCCAGGTTGTGCTTTCAGGTACAACAGGTATAATGTGATTCTGGTTTATTTGAATACCCATTTCTTGTTCATCTACAGGAGTCCCTTGAATAAGCTGAGTAGAGAGAGTTATGGATTGACAGTCTGATATTTCCCCACTACTTCAGAAGTATATGGCTGCCATTTTGACTTCTCAGAACTTACTGTAGGGATTTTAAATGGATATTAAGTTGGACAGGTTTATAGGAGTACTAGAAATACTTTTTGCAACCCAAGATCATTCTGATCTGAAACTAAATGTGAAATCCTGCACTTGAGCAGAGAGTGGGAGTTCAGGATTGAAGTGCCAATAACTGCTGTAGTATTTGTAAAAGTTTTTCTAACTTAGTTAAAACTTTTAGAGTATAAACTCAGTCCCAAACTGGTAGCAGTCCAGTGAGTAGAATTTTGCTATCTTTACTTGAGTTTTTCCAGAGTGAAAGCAGAACCAATAAATGGAAACAGCTGCCTGATTAAACTTTCACTGTGTAAAAGTACTCCCTCAGTTACTGAGGGGAGTGTGATACTGGGCATTCTGAACCATTTTTTTTCTTTTAAACATGATTCCAAAGTTTGCTTCTTAAATTCATGTGTTTCTAGGAGGTATGCGAGTCATTCTTATTTACAGAGCATCTCCGCTCCCTGTCGAACCCTTTACATAAGGGGGTGCAGGGGCAGCAACACCAGCTGTGCAGTCTTAGTGTCCCTTCTGAAGGTTGTACTTAACCTTTTTCAGTTTACTGCTGTTTTGTTTAAAGCAACTTTCATCTTCCTCTCCATCCCCCTCCTATAATTATGCCAATTGTCATGGCAGATGAGGTTTAAAGCCAGAAACTTCTGGGTTCTAAGTGGTAAATGTTCTACCATCCCTGATCCTGTTGGGGGGAAAGAGGTCAGAGGGAAGATCCAAGTTTTACCAGCTGTTTCAGTCCTAACTTTAATGCCTTTCAACTTTAAAGTTGATCTCTTGAGGAACTGAAGCCTGTCAGTCACACAATCAGGAACCACTTCTGTTAGGACTGTGAGATTTTCTACTCGGTCCCAGAGCTAACAAAAAAAAAAATACCTACTGTCTTGTCAGGAATTTGTAAATCCTTATTCCACAAACATCTGTAAATGACTGAGCTGGTATCAAAAAGTTATAGCCTTCCAAAATACCTCAGAAGTCTACTTCTTGTCCCAGAGTTAAAAGACTACAACCAGTAAGTTTCTTTTGCTTGGCTGTAGTTGATGCCAAGTATTCATAAACATCAAAGAATATTTCTGCTAAAGATTAGCTATTACACTACGATTTTTTTTTTCCCCTTTTACATTCACTAGCTTCATCTTCCCATCCAGTGGATTTTTCTGGCTATGTCAGACATTCTTTCACCTTATGGAAGAACAACTTTTCCACACATGCAATAGTATTTGAGCAGGATGCATGAATGCTGGTCTGGATGAAAGTGATTTTCCATAAAGACTTGCTTCACTGAACTAATACTACCCTTGTATAGTGAGTGTATGGTTAGCATTTTCAGAATTACCTATATTCTAGAGAATAATGAAAAGCATTATTTTTTTAAGTAGGAAAGACACCTATGCTTTCTTCTCCTGTCTTTGTGCGTTTATGGAGACCAAAGGCCACCCTGTCAACTCCACTGTAGAAGTCAGCATGCCATGATCATCATTTAAAAAAACTACATCTGATTAATTTCAGGTGAACCTCTTACCATCATTCTCACCTTCTCAAACCCTTTTTGATGTATGGATGCCTGAGCAGTACTTTCTTATGCAGTCTGGTCCCCACTATATTGAATTTATGCACTCTTGTAATAGTCAACGTCCTTTCTGTAGTTATGTATCTCATATTGCCCTTCAGGATTTATGATTCATCCAAAAAGAACTGGTACAGTGCATCCGGGGGAGAACATGTGAAAACCAAGCCTATGTCCAGTTTCTTCTAGCTCAAGGAAACATCTAGCAACTAAGATACTAAAATATTGCCACAGAAGAAAGATATGTCATTTTGGACATTTTTTGCCAGGATTTTTGCCAAGGCCTTTCATGCAACTCTCTTTGTTTAGGCAAAACCATTGTTCAGATCTCGTTTCTGTTCCCCTTCAGTATTCACTACCCAGCATTTTGCCTTCAGCTCTGAAAGCTTTTGCTTTGAGGCCACCCTGACACCTCTGGGATGAGGATCATTCTATCTTGATGTCACAGCGTCTATCTCAATAGCAGGTGAAAGAAGGATGCATAGCAAGCTGTCAAAGATGGGCAGGCACACTAAAAGCCTTTTTCTTTCAAGAAAGAGTAGAACTTATTTTCTTCATATTGGAAAAGGAACTTTTGAAGACAAAAGCAGTGTGTCTTAACTGTGAAATTGACTAATGAATGATTATTCATTATTTATAAAAAGCAGAAAATTAGAGGTATGCAATGAAACTAGTAAGCAGCAGGCCTTAAACAAATCTAAGGGTTAGACTTAATATTTGCCTTATTTTCTAAGACTTTCCAAAGAATCAACTGCTCTGTAATGCTGAGCTGGACAGCTTGCTTTTAGGAACAAATTCAATAGTTCTTGCATCTTTATTCATACAAAAGGCTGTCCTGTATTCAATTGTTGCTGAGTCAGGGCAGTCTGACTTTATTGCCACTTCCATTGTTTGAAAGAAATGCATGGCTTTAGGTTTTACACAGCAGTGAAGTTTTTATTGGCATACAGAGCGTACATGTTTCTTGTAAGTGGTGACTTCATTGCTCAAAACAGACAAATGTGTGTTCTCGCTTGTAGGAGTCGGTTGTTTCATTACACATACCAGTGAAAAATGGAGGGCTGGTATGAAACCATCCTTATGGCAGAGAAGAAAACAAAATCTTCAAAGAAACAGAAGTATTCTTAGAATTACAGATTTTTCTCTTCCTGATCAAGCAGGCTGTTTGGGTTAAAGGTCTATGGCGGTACCACATTACCCTTCAGTAATGTTAGTGTAAAAAAAAAACCAAAAAAATCCCAAAAAACCCACCCATACTTTTTCCCCTGCCTGCTATGCTAAGTAGCTGTAAACATTTCTAAAAACAAATCCAACTTAGACCAAAGCTAACCAATATGCCTTCCAGCTTCAATTATCACAGATCATTTCTAAGCAAAACTGACTTGAGAGAACATAGCTACTGAAGGTAATTCATTGAATGGTGGCAATTCAGTCCCATCTTGGTCTCCTCCACAGTTTCACACATGCATGGATGCACTCCAGAAGATTAGTTCTGGGCAGTGAAATCTTGTGTCCTTTCTGCAAACAATGACCATGACCTCAACTCCTTATTGTGAGTCCTTCTCACCCCTACTCATCCTGTGCTGTGAGGTATGAAGCAACCAGGCAATGTGAAGCCTGCCAGCACTGCCTGCCTGGGCAGGAAGAGAGGAAATAACTGCTTTCTTGAGTACTAACATTCTTACTGCCATTGTATTCTGTAGATTTACTGTTTTCTGCATTCTTAGTTTTTCTCAAGTTTTCCTTAAGTTTCCTTAGTTTTTCCTTGGGCCCAGTTGATGATCCCCAAATAGGTCAGTAGCATGGTTGCACCCTCTGGATTTTTGCAGGATGCAGCTGCCTGAAACTTGGCTTCTGGCTAGGCTTCTTTGGTTCTACCCTTTCCTTCTCCTCAGAGTTTCCAGATGAGATTTGCTGTGAGGGTAACAGTAGTTACATCTCTGAAAAAGAATTTCCATTTCTTGTGATCAGAATAGGCTTAACTACTGAACCTGTTAAAATATTAATAGGGTTTAGGGTTTTGTATAATTCTTGCTGAAATGTTGTAGATTTGAGAAAGGTATGTTGTAAGACTGAATTATACTTAGATCAGTGCAACTGTTTGCAGAAGTGCTGCAGATACACATTTAATGGATTACTTAGAATGATTTCTGAAAGGTAGAAAATTCATTTCAATGTTAATTTCTGAGGAAAGTAAACTGAAGATCATCATGCCTGTATAGACCTCATATTCCTGACTTCCCCTATCCTCAAAAGTAGTCACCTTGGGGTTTGTATGGACAAACATAATTCTAGCAAAACTAATCTACATGTTGTCCCCACTGCAGCCAGTCAGCCCTTTGTACTATATTCAAAATTTTGCTCAAGATTAGGAAACAATGCTTCGAAAAGATGGCACTTACTGAGATCAATCGTAGTAAACATTTTAAATATAAGACCTCCTTTAAACAAGTTGAATCCTGTTGATAGATTTCACAGCTGTAGGGTAGTTAGCACCAAGATATTAATGCATTGGTGCTGCTGATTTGTGTCACAGCAATGCCTGGGCTAAGCAAGGACATGCAGAGTGATCCCTGGGAGTCTGATAAGTAACCTCAGCCCCTGGAGTTTTAATGGAAGCAGTAACTGCAGAGTTGTTCTTTGAAGTGCCTGATGAGACCTAATTGGTGTGTGCCTGCTGAACAGACCCCTTTCTTCTTGCGCTTTAAAGAAATAATTATAAAGTATATTTTAATGAGTACAATGAAGACCAAAGGTAGGATACATATTCTGAACTTTGGAATCTACAGGATAAGTATTCATAGCCAAGCTACTCATTTGCTGGGCCTTAGTGACAGAATGGAGGGGGGAAAAGCAGTTATTAATCTGACCTTTTTGTATGTCTACTTTAGGACAATCTGTGTTGTCCCTTGGTCTCCCTTGACTACATTGGCAGTTTCCACTGATGATACAAATTAACTGGAGTGTCTGTCTCAGGTCTAGATGTCTCTGTTTTGACAGATTATTGCCATTCAACACGTACAGTATAAAGCTTGGTGTTTGTTTTTGAGTTTCGTATATGTGTATGAAATGTAAATAACTTAGTTAATGCTAGAAAACCTAATTTCAAATTATCTTGAATGCAGATTTTGAGGACAGTGGGAGTACAGTGTTCAAAGCTTCCTGTTGGCATGCTTTTCCTTGTAGGTTGGCATTGCTGAAGAAGAGTGGTGAAGAAGATTGGAAGAGCAGGCTCAGCAAAAAGCAGGAGTTTGCAAAAGTGCCTGTCACTGACCGTAGTGCACAGATGCAAGAAGTTGAGCAGCTGTTGAAGAAGGTAACTCTCTCCCTGTTTGGAAAAAATGTCTTGCTTGAAATACTTCTGTTTTTTGAAGTTGCATCCAACTAGATATGCATACCTAATATTAGCTGCCTGCTCTTGCTACTCTTCTTATTGTCAGGCTTGTTTAAAAAGCAATTCTCCCAACGTGAGAGATTGTTTAATGAGAATGTCTTCAGTGTCCTGGGATATGTAATACTGGTTATAGTGTCTTCACATCAGGAGATAATGTACTTATAAGTGGGTCTGTAAGGCTTCTGCAGCATGTCCAGGTATAATGATTTAATCCTGCTCCTCTTCTTTCTCCCCCTTCCACGCCCCCCCACTGAAATTGCCTTAATACGTAGTTCAGATGTTTTCTTATGTATGGGTGAGTTTGTAAAAGTGTCACAATCCTAACACTGTGTTATCTCTGTGCATACACTGTGGTTTTGACCACAGTAATTTTGAATCCTAGAGCCACTGAGGCAATGCAAGTATTAGAGCACTCATGAGCCATTTGGCTTTTGGTTATCTCGCATGATCTTTGCTGTTTGTGAATAGCCAGAACTGGCAGGACTAAGATTTTATCTGTCTTACAACAGGTAGTGAATAGAGAGGGAGATGTGTAGAAAGGTTTAGAGGAAAGGGAGATCCACATTGTTAGCACACTCTGATTATGTCTATACATGAGTAAGTTAGGTTACACATCAAGAGTGGATCTGTAAATCTGAATAATTACCACTGAGAACCTGCTAACTGTGCCATACTTGCTTGTTTTGGTTCAGTGAAATTTTGTTTCAGACTAAATTTAGCTTGCTGACTGCCTTTAGCAGCAGTGCTGTTACATGGACATCTTGGAGTGCACTTCAGGGCTTGGTTTCATGCAAAAGTCTATGCATTCTGCAGTGTGAACCGAAGTGCAGAAAGTTAGGATGACAGGGAGATTTGCTTCAAAATGGACTGTCTCCTAGCTCAAAGTACAGGACCAATGTAGACTTGTTTCTCTTCTCAGTCAGATGAAATAGGTAGTTTCAAAAGCCTTTAATTTCTGAAGGAGTACTTCACAGAGGACAGGTGAACATAAAATTTGTGTTACAAAATTTACTAATGGGGGCAGTAATCTTTGGATCCAGTTATTTAGTTGTGAAAATGCTGCTTCTACTAAATAGTATAGGCAAACAGTAACAAGAAGTCTCCTGTTCCATCAGTGCATTATGAGTAAGGACACAGTTTGTCATTTTTGAGGATAAATATGTGCCTGAACATGTGAGTCATCAACTGTGGTAACTGGACAGAAGAGAATAAAGCTGATTTTTTATAGTTTGGTTTATGGGGTTTGTTTTGGTTTTGCCCTGTAGACTTGTTCAAAAATCCAGCTGCTAGTTTGAAAGATGTCCTAAAGCAAAAATAGTTCCAGGGGGGAAAGCAAAATTGTGGTCACATTTTTAACAGGCTAGTCTCCAAAATGACAACTGTTGAGATCAGATAACAAATATACTCCAGCTAAAGACAATGGGGTTGAGAAAAAGCTTTAAACAGCTGCCAAGATTTAAGCAGAGACAAACCCTTTGTTCTCATTTCTCACCCCTCAGCACCCATATCCTGCCTGCTGTGTTGACATGTGCAGCAATTTCATTCAGCAAGCACAAGTTGGGCTTTTAAAGCAAGTAAGGGAGCATGAAGTGCTTGAGGGATACAAGCTTTGAAGTGACAGTGCTAGCAGGGGAAGTTTCCATGACACTAGGTCACCCACTCTGATAGTTCATATTAGCTCTTGGCTATTTAGAGCCTAAATCAAAGGATTTTCATGTCTGCCCATGGATGAAAACATGGGTGTCTAACATACACAATTCCATGAACTGTATTGATGGTTGATTAATGCTGATACATTATGTGATACATGAGAAATACGTAAACCTTTTCTAAGGTGACCACACTACTTACAGAACCCCATGTCAGCTGTCCTTAAATCTAGAAATACTGGTTTTGGTAAATAATCAGTGTGATGACTGTTACCCTTTGAGGACCATAAAGCACTGTGCTGTTGAAGTCTGTTTGTAGAACTTTGAAACTCTGGTGTACTTGAGAATCTAAAGTGTTTTCTGTTGCTGTATTACAGTAAAAATGCAGGAATTTTATTGATTAATGTATTTTGAGCTAGTTAGACAATTTCCACACATGGCAGTCATGCACAACAGCAAGGGTATGTAAACTTCTGTCATGCCCTGCTGGTTCAAAAGAATGCCTGATGTTTTCAGTTGTAATATGGTGCTCCTATTAATGTAGTCAGACACCTTTTTAGGGGTTTTTTGTGTGTCTGTGTGTCTCTTTGTCTTAAAAGGTTACCTAAATTGTTCTGGAGATTTGATTATTGGAGCATAGTTGTGGAAATTAGAAGTTATTTGAGTACATTTAGATTTCATATAAACAAAATTGGAAATATTCATACTCCTAACAAAATAGCTACATTAAGTAGCGCTGTTTGATCACTTCTAGTCAAAAATGTTTCTGCGTGGTGTCTACATGGTGAGTTATTTATCCAAATATGTTATACTCATTTGTATGTAGACTAAACTGTAGAAAAACACCATAAAATTCATGGAAAAGCTGACAGAGCAACCTCAAACAGGAAAAAAAAAAAGAAAAAGAAAAAAACAGACTAAAGAATTAACTGAAGCAGATACAGATGAGGAGGGAAGTTGAGATTTACTTGGAGGTCCAGCATCTGTTTTGATGATTGCTGCACACAGGAGGAAAATTTTTTGGAAGCTGTGAGACTTCTTAAGTCATTTATATATATGGTAAAGCATATTTGGACAATTCAAAGCATAGCTCTGACATCAGTGGAAGAACTATACACTGATGAATGTCTTACTGGAAAAAAAAAATCTCTTTTGTTTGGGAAAAGTATTTTGGATTTAGTATCTTTGCTTTCATCATCTTGGGCTGGATGGAACACTTGCAGTTTGTTGGATTTCTTCATGAGTAGAAAAATTAATTAACTTCAAAATTTTTCCATAATATCAAAATAGGAAAACTTACTGGAATAAAAATTTCTATTTTATAGTGAACCATTTTTAACAGAGTTCCTGATTAATGTGATTACCAGCTGCATTGCAGTTGCATTAAAGCAGTGACTGACATTTGAAACATTACATTCTTACATTACGTTTAAATTGCAGCTCAGCACTGGTGTTAGAGGCTAGGGCTGAACAGTCATTTCAAAATTACTCATAGATGATGTATATAAAAATCTTAGAGAGGGTAAGCCCTTGAAAAGTGACTTTTAGGCAAAATATTAGTCTTTTGCTGTGGCAACAGTTTTATCCATTTCATATATGGCATCCCAAGTGCTTGTATCACATTCTCATTAAAGCTGAAACTAATTATTAGCCTTTATTTTGAACCACTCTAATAAGCTGCATTTATCCATCCTCTGTGTCATGTTCCACATTTGCTTTAACCTACAGTAAGGGAGAAGAATTAAAGCTGATAAAGCCATGTCTAATCAGCTTTGGGTAAACCCAGCTCTGGGGCAGGGTTTATTTGTAGGCTGTGTTTAGAATGGTGAACTCACCTTCACTGAGTACTCTGGACTTAGCAAATCCTTCCAGATGGCTTTTGAGTCTCCCAGTTTTAGCAAGCATTCTTTCATTTCATCCAGAAAATAGATGACTTGCTGTTTAGCAGGGTCTGATTAAACTTGCAGCAGAATTATTCACATTGTGGTTGAACATGGTTCATCAATTTAATGGTGCATGAAAACAGAGACATATAAAAATTATCAGCATACAAAAAGTGTTTCTTCCAGCTGTGCTGTTTTGTTCTGTATTGGGTTGTAGTGATATTGTTACAACTTGGATAATTCCTGCATGGAATGGCTTTGGTAAACATACTGTTGTATTATGACAACATTTTTAATCTCTGATTTCCATCAAGGAAAACATTTCTAGAAGATCAAAAGATACAGTAAGAAATAAGGGAAAGAGGAGTTATTTCTCCCCCATTTCCATTTCTGGTAGTTCAGTTCTTTTCTAATTCCTTTGCTCTGCTTCTGTCCTTGTCATAGGAACCTGTATATGCTTCTACTTACTCTCCTGTTATACCTGCTCTCCATAAATTTCATCCTTTTCTACCTATTAATCAGGTGAGCAAAAGTCTGCACAATTTAAATGCTCAACAATTTCAAGTAAGCACATTTTAACAGTGTTTTTTAATGTAAGAAATTAATAATCCTCTTAACTGATTAACCTACTCAGTAAATGTAGCTTTAAAGAAACATAATGTTGTGCCACTATGCTGTGTACTCTTCTTCACTATACATTCTTTAATACTATTTCTCTTACGGTTTTTTTCTAAAAATTCTGTATCTGCTTTAGACTGTATAGGTGAGAAAGTAAAGGAAGTAAACTTTATTGCATTCATTATAATACTGAAAACTTGTAAATTGCTAAAAAGGGTGTATAAAAGGAGTAGTATGTAACTACTGAGTATTTATTATAAGATAAAATGCTGTGTACCCTGACCTCCCTGTAAGTAATGTGCATGTACAATGTAAGACATAACATCATCTAATTTACTGACTGTAAAAAAACTGCTTTTGTTCAGAGGTGACTTTCCCATGGTGCTTTTCCATAGTCCCTGTGTAAAGGATTTTAGCCTTGGCACATCCTGCTTCTATTCTCTGACTATCCCATCTTCCTGCTTCTCTCTCTTTCTTCCTTTAAGGTCTGTAGTACTAGTTTGAAAGAATCAAGCTCTCTGATTTCTGATGACCGTCATCCTTGGAGATGGAAGGTGAAATGCTATATAAACTTTCTATTTAATCTTTGGAGGGAGGAATGAGACAGAAAATTACACTCAGACTGATGACGCACATTCCTCAAGCAACTTGTGGCTTTAGAGTTAACTTTGTATTTGCTTGGGAATAATGTGTTTTGCTTGCTGCTGTTCCAGTGAAAGTTAGAGAAGCTTCATGTGAAGTGTTCCTCAACATCATGTCTGTACCTCTGCAATTCCATCATAGACAATTTAAAGAATTAATAGATAATGAGAAATATAAACTTTCTACAGCCAGAACAACATAACAAAGTTGTCTTTGAGCAGTGGGATAGTAGACCTTGATAGGTAAAAAATGCAAAGGCAAAGTGGGCAAAGAAAAAAGCTGCAGAAAACCACAAGAAAACAAGGAGAGCTGTCTGGAAGTTCTCAATAAATCCATGCAAATCAAATTCTGCTGTATTACATCTCCTTGTCCCTTGCCTCCCAGCTCACTCTTGTGGTTCCTGTGCTACAAGGAATCCATTGGGTTCTTCATTCCCACAGTCTGTGTGCTGCATTCTGGGAGCTTTCTGATCAGCATGGGTAATGGCAGTGAATTCAAGGAGCAGACATTCATTGCTGGGTTGAGGATGATGATTAAGGAAGAGGCTACTGGATATATTATAAACATTTAGATTACTGATATTTATCATTTCCACATTCACTTCCACAGCTGGTTTTGAATATGAATTTTTACTATGAGAGTTTTTAATTAAACATTAAATTTTGGACTGAATTTTTTTTTAGTAACTGAAATGTGTTAGTGTTACCTCTGTCCTGTAAGTTCTGGATTTAATACAGCTTATTTACTTTGGATCACCTATTTTGTTGTGATAGAGTTCACCAGCTTTATGTATCTAGAAGATAACAATATAGTTTAATTTAATAATAACCCTCCAGTAATGACAGTAAATCCTTTAATGAGCTGTTCATTCCATCTGTCTTAAAAGGAAGACAGTAAAAAAGGTGTTCATCATTCCATTGACTATGGTAAGCTACATCCTGCTCTTTCTATTAGCAGGCTGCTTCCTTCTAGCACAGTGTCAAGGTACATGCAAACTTCTTTAGGGTTTTTTTTTCCTGGCACAGTTAACCACTTCGTTATTTGCACCAAACATGAGGTGAGTGTGTTCTGTTTTCCTCAAACCACTTTTGAACAGAAAGGCATATGTTTGCACTGGAGTTTTCTTTCCATGTTCTCTTATAACAAGGCCCATATAAAAGTTGCAGAGGAAAATAACACAAAGACTTTTTATAATCCTTGAAAAACTGCTGGATTCTCCTTAGGCTTTTTTTGTCTTTAAACAAGAGAAGTAACTTGTATTAAAAAACAAGTAGATAGCTTTTTAATCCTTCTTTTATATAATTTATAGCATTGGTTTTAAATAGAACCCTCTTTGGAAAAACAAATTTTTTTGTGTTCATTCTTGGTTTGGACTCCCTCAGGTAGGAGCAGCCTTGCTCTTCCACACAGAAAAGCATGAGTTATTTTATTTCTTGTATTAAAAGAAACCAAAACCAACAAAACAAAACAGCACACCAGCATGCTAACAGACCACCCTTTCTCAGTTTCTTGTGACCTAAAGGGGACACTGCTTGGACTGCAAAATTCTAGGGTATAAGATGGAGCATTGCCTAGATGTAGCCCCTTCCTTAACATGAACAGGGGAGTGCCTGCCATACCCTCAAGAAATGTGTTGCAGTGCTAAAAAAGACCAATATCACCATCCAACCTAGCCAAGCAGTGGGAGAAAGTAATCCCTGTTTCTGACTGTTCTTGTGTTGAGTCTATAAATCCTTCCCAGGCTAAAAACAGGATCTTTTAGAAAAACACACAGCCTTAATTCTAAACCGTCAGCACACGGAAAATTCTCAGCAATTTTAAGTTATTTTTCATATGTTATTATTCTTGCTATGTAAATTGTAGCTCTTAACCTTTTCTTCAGTGAAAATACATACTTTTCTGATATAATCTGAGGTAGATTTTTAAAAAATATTTCAACCATTTCCTAAAACCTTTCAAAATTGTCAGCATCCTGGGTAAAAGCATGGAGCCTGGAAATGGATGAGTTATTCCAGTACAGAGTATCTGTTCAGAAAACTTTCCATGGGAGTTTTTGTCTCTCTTCTTTTTCTGTCTTTCTAGTTGGTTGGGTTGGGTTTTTTTCCCTTTTCAAATAACATTTCCCTTAAAAGCCTGGTTTACCAGACTTCTCTGATATCTGTTTCCAACCATCTATGTCATTATCTCTTCTTTATCTTCATCATTCTTCTGTATGTTGGTGTCATCATGAGGGTCTGCTCAGGGGATGAGACTACATCCTTTGCTTTCCATGTTCATGAAAACATTTTGATCAAATTTGGGATGAATCAGATCACTGCATGGCTCTTTCCTGTTTAGAAATAATTTTTCAGTCAGTTAACCAGTTTACAGCCTCTGTAAGCTGTTCTGATATTTTTATATTGCTCAAAAAAATCTGCCTCAGAATGTCATCTGTGATTAACTCAAATATATTAAAGAAATCAGAGATAACTGTGTTAATATATTTAATCATACTTGAGCTCATCAAACTTACCATTTTGATTAAACCTGTTTTCCATAATGTGGAATGGCATTAATTATGTGCCGGTGATTCTTCATTGATTGTCTTTGCAGCAGTCTTTTCATGGGTGTTTGGAACAACCCACAGCTTGTGTGACCTGTTCCTACATGCTTTAGTTTTACTTCCAAATGTTGTCCACATCTGAGCTTTTCTACTATTTATTTTCCCATTTTCAAAGGCTTTGTTAAAATTAATTCTTGTGTTTTGGGACATCTCCTTTTCCAGCTATTTTGTCGAATATGTCAATGAACACATCCATCTATTGCACACAATAAATGATAATATTTCATTGAAATCAACCACCTTTATAACGAAAAAAATTGCATTGGAGCTGTTTTATTCATAAGCTTTTACATATTATTTTTATTTTTTTATATACTAATTTTTGGTTTGACATTTTTACAGTTGCAAATTAGAGGTTCTTCTTTCATATCATAATTTGGGTTTTCTAACTTAGAAATAAAATCTGGACTTAAAATCTTCTTGAGTTTTAGCTTTCTTAACATGTTTTCTCCCAACTAGAATGTGCTGTGACCAGTTAATTCCTCTAGAAATGCTCCATGTGGCAATTCTGAAAGCTTTCTAAACTGTTCCAAACTAGCAGTGAAATTTTTTTGACAGTTGCATTGGCTCTTATTAGCTTTCTAGCTATAGAAAATTATTATTTATTTGATTGTGGCATATACTTGTGTTTTTAAGCAGAACTATTAAAGAAAATTAAGTTTATTGGGAATTGCTTGGTGTCTATTTAGTTTATAATATTTAGTTCATTTGTTCATTAGATTAAGATAGGATTCTTAATCTTCATGCATTAGGAAGAGATCTTGTATGAAATTACTCCAAATTGTGTAACATATGCACCCAGTCTTTTTTTTTTTTTTTTTTTTTGGTTAGGAACTCCAAAGATGTTTTGCCCAGTGTAACAGCTTGAAATCTTTATTTCTCCTGTCCAACAGCTGTTTTCTTTTATCCCTTGACACAGCTCCAGAATTACTGACAATCTTTCTGGCAATTCATGTCTATAGTGATTAACACACATACTTTCTAGGTCTGCATCTTCAGAATTCTCAGTAGCTCTGTAGATTCTGAAGTTTCAGGTATTTCCTGGAGACAAAATCCAAAATTAAGACTCCTGTAAGATTAAAAACCCAAAACTAAATCCATATGATTTTACTTTTTCTGCTTCTTTCTCCCTCACTTCCCTTATATTGTAATGGGAGTCAGCATCCTTACTAAACTAAAAATATTTGGTTTGTGTATTAAATTTTACTTGTGGCTTCATTAGGTATTTATTAATTTGCTGCCCAGGTCTTCATTAATATATTGTTGCTGGTTTTTTCTAGCAACTTTTCTTCCCAGAGGTGGCTGTGCTGACACTGGAATGGGTAGAGATTGGAAGAAAGGAAAGAGATTTCTTCAGTGTTTTTCTTTAAAACATTCAGAAGCTTTGACAGATGAGGAAATTACACTGGATAGACTTATATGTTGTTTGAACATTTCAGAGTTCTGGGGAAAAATCAGAGTTTTTAATCTTGATTATCATGGTTTGCAGTCATACTGTCTGGCTGTCCAGCTCTCTTTCCTGATAAATTGATACAAAGTGTTACTGCAGAGGGCTGCAGAAATATACGGAGCCGGAGGGAAGTAGTGGAGGGCTCTCATGGTCCTAATCCTTGTACAAACCATCTCTTGCCTTGTCTTCATTCTTCTGGCTGATGTCTACTAATCCTGGTAAATGCTGAAAGCTACAAAGTCTCTATATTAGAGTGTCCCCATCAGTCACAATAGTTTTTATATAAAATGACTTATTTATTTAGTCTAATTGGTTTTTAAGAAAATCAAAAATAAGAATATCTTCTTTGTATCTTGAAAGGAGAAGAATGTTTGTGTACACAAGTTTGTGCATACGTTTGTGTTTCCCTTCTGTGGTTCTCTGAGCTAGAGCAGTATTAAAGCTTGAGATTTTCATTTGTTTTTTTCAATTCCAGCAGCTAGGTTGTGAAGCAAAATGATGAATAGCATCAACTTGGAAGTAATTCTAGAGCTGACAGTCCCATGCATTAAAAATGCTTCTGTGTTTGATTTCTATGCAGTGTAATCTCTGAAATGTAGATAGTTTTAAAAGATAAGTATATTACAGTAATAGTCCTTTGGCCTGAAACTAGCTACACCAGAGTATGTAAATTCAGTTTCTTTCCTACTTAAAGTACCATCATCAATCCTTCTGTGTGAGAAGGGCACTGAGTGCACATTCTGCTTCTAATCACTCAGCTGTTGGCTGCCAACCTCTAAAGCAAGAAAGGAAAGCTAAGGGTGACCTAGCGGAAAAAAAAAGAGGGAGTGGTAGAGACAATCACAGTCCTTGGAGAAATATTTAGTAGAGCTAGCTGACTTAAGAACTAGAGTGGAAACCTCTGGAGAGACTGGTAATCCTGCCTGGAGAGCTGAGTTATTGTAAGAGACTAATAAGGAATCACCTACTGAGTTTTCACCACTTTTTTGTTTTACCCTGTGCCACCTGCAGATTTGCATATTTGAAAACATCTGCTCATAGTCAGTAGTGATCTTGCTTGTTTAGCAAGTCATGGTTCAAAAGAACAAGGCCTGGAACACGGAGTGAGTAGTTTGCTTTGTGTAGAAGAGTGCCATCTGCCCTGGCTGGTAGTCCCAAGAAAAGGTCAAAGAGCACAGACCAAAACCTTGTACTCACAGCATAAAGGAGCAGCAAGACAGTGAAGCATTGCAGGGTCACTATGCTGTGTGTGTGACTTCACTGCAGCAGCTTGTTCCCTGCTTCCTTCCCTCTGCATCTGTCTGTTGAAATGTTCAGCCAGTCTTCAGCTATGTCTTTAGCAGGTTTTTTTAAATATCTCTCTTTCTTTCCCCTAAAAAGCAAAGAATGGCAGATAACCAGGAGAGCCAAATGACCATTGAGGAGAGGAAACACCTGATTACAGCTCGAGAAGAAGCCTGGAAGTCCAAGGGTAAAGGAGCAGCCAATGACTCCACACAGTTCACTGTAGCTGGACGAATGGTAAAAAAAGGTCAGTGATGAAATGATCCCAATATAAATAAGACACCTCTTATCTGTCTAGTCAAAATAAAGTCAAACTAAAGCTATTCAGAAGCAGCATCTGTATTTAGCAAGGGGAAAAGTGTTGATCTTCAGCTGAATACCGTGGCACGAGGCTATTCACTTGAGTTTCTTGTGGGTGTGGTATTGATCCATTTTGTTCTGCTTTGTTGCACTGCCATCCACTTATTACTGGACTCTGGCTGGCTGGTGGAAATCTATCACTTGAACAGGGATATATGTTTTGGTTTTCCTTCTGATACAACCCACAGGGCATTGGATTATTCTTTCTTTCTTATTCTTCCTTTGAAAACCCAGCTGCACTGTCTAGAGAATAGTTGTGAAATCAAGTTGTTTCTGTTGCTGGCATTTCCCCCACTCCTAGATCACTGGGAATATTTAGCAAACAAGTATTGTTTTTATGGATGCTCTCTTGGACAACAACTTGAAGTGTTATGTTTGGCTAAAGATTCCCTGGTTCTGCATAAAACCACAGAGCAGAAATGACAAGGGAGCAATGTTGACTTTATTGGGATCTCTTAAATTCAGTCGCTGTTTCCATATCTAATCATTCTTCTAAAGAGGACAAGAGTCTCTGAAGGCTGTACATGGTAGGAATGCAGCTGTTCATGCAGCGTGCCTGGGGAGATCGTAGCTTTGGGAAGAAGGCACCTAAACTGATCTCTTGTGCTTAATGAATACAAGGTTTTGGGTTGTTAAAAGGACTTGGTTATTAAACACAACAACATTGAACCTTGAATTAAATTACAACCATTAACAAAAAAAATCATTGTAGGGCAAGGGCAATACTGCAACAGGAGTAACTGCTTGCAATCTAAGCCACTATCTGTTGCCAGACAAACAGATAAAGAGTATTAGAAATTACCACTGTTAGTAATGTACTTTAGCTGCTACTTATATTTTACATGGTTTTGCTGCTAGAAATGACAGTTTGTCACTATTTAAAGAGTAGCCCTTTTTGGAGGGTCACCAAGAAAAACTGTTAAGTTGTCCACAGACCTGCTCTTTGAGATTTTTTTTCTTTTTTTGCAAATAGATTGGTCTTTGGAAAGAAAAAGAAGATGGTAGCATTTGCTCTTCTTAATGAGAAAAAGAAATTATCTTGAAAGAATCTCTTTAGGTGCTATGATCATTCTTTTGAAGGAGCAGAGTAATGCAATGACAATGTAATCAATAAAAGTAGCCCAAGTGAGATTTTAGTTAGATGTGTACTGGTTTATATCCTGAAAGAATAAATTATCATTATGAGTTTTTAATTTAAGAGATTATGAGAAAGCAATGCAAAATAATATATTTGTTATATGCATGTGCACAGATGCTGAATTTTAATTGCTTCTTATGGCTGAAAATTATTCAGTCCTAATTGGAAGGTGATCCTTTCCTAAGCAGTTCTAAATGTGTGGTCTTGTGAATTATGTGCTATTAGAGCTGCTTAAGAGCTGTGTCCTCTTGAGTGTGTCTTGAGGAAGGCTTTACCCATTGACTTAAAACCTGCTGGAATTTTGAATCTCTTAGGTAACAGGGGAAAAAATTGCTTGTGGAAAAGCTACCTAATCATATTCCAAATTTAACTTGTTGTTTAACAAGTATGACAATTATATTGCTAGGACTTGCAGTAAAGATAGTGAAACATGTTTAATATCTGTTATTCTAGCACAATATTGGTTCAATCTGATCAAAATAACTAAAGGCTTAAACTTTCATGGCTCAGTAATTAGTAAACTACGGCTAAGTGTAAAATAGAGAAAAGTGTAAATGGCTATTTTCCATTTGCTGAAAGTCTGGGCAACAAAAGTTACTAGGTGCAATGCTTTGTCTCAGTATGCTTTTCTACCTAATAAAACCCATGACTCCTATAGAGTGCAGTTCTCCTACCAGAGAAGTGTAGATTCGCATGAAAACTAAGACTGAAAAATCCATCCTTATTTTATCCACTGAGTCCAGAATTAATTGCTTTATAATAGTTACTGAAAAGGATGGAGGAGAGTACAGCAAAAGGAGAGGGTAATGCTTGATATGGTGGAGGCTCTAACTTCCATCTCTACTTCAGTTTCCACATGTTCTTAAAAACCCAACAGGGCCCAAGAATTACTGTGAAATCCAGGGACAGCATTCACAAGTCAGATGCATCCTGTTATGTGTATTAATAGAGATGTCCTTAAATTTAAAAAAGGGGACAGGAGGGTGCCTAGAAAGATCACAGTGACTTTCCTGCTAAACATATCTTTTTGTTCAAAACACATCCATGTTTTTAAAATGTAGCTTGTGGTACAGCTGGCGCCCAAAATATAGACCAAATGAACTGCTGCTACCTTTTAAAGGAGAAAAATTTCTACATTCCAGAGAAAGCCTGTATCTTGTGTTAACTTGCTAAGAGACACTTGGAAATGAAGGTTTGTTCTTGTGAATGGGGTTTCTGAGGCTGCTGTTTAAAGGAGTAGGCAATGCCCTCTGCCATCTCTTATAGAACAGCTGGGAAGGCTGGGGCAGTGTGCTGGCCTGTAGGAAGTAGCCAGGCTCATCTGCTTTCCCCAAATAGCTTCTCTGTCATCACTGTTGGAAACAGGCTGACTCATGGCTGCATTCCCTGTGTTCTGTGTCCTTGTGCAGGCCTGGCTTCTCCAAGTGCACTAACATCAGTAGCATCCCCTTTCCGGCAAAAGTCTACCACTCCAGTTACAAAGCCCTTGGAAGGTAAGAAATAAAAATGGCTGAAACATGGTCAGGCTTATTTACTTCCCATCAATTAACAGGTTTTACTTTCTGGTTTGCTTAGAAATTGAAGCCAGGCCTGATATGCAATTGGAATCCGATATGAAGCTTGACAAGTTGGAGTCATTCTTGGGAAGGCTGAATAACAAAGGTTGGTAATGTTACAAAGGCTGGCAGTGTAGCCATCTTCTGACTTTAGTAAATTGATTGAAGTGCCCCTTAGTTAAAATATCTTGTGCCAGAAACTGAGCATTTCTTTACTCAGACTGCAGTTAATGATAATTTTATTTTTGTGATTCAGTCTTTGCTGAATTTTAAGAAGAAAAGCCTTTTGCAGTTGTATTACAAATGTACATTAGAATAAGTCACAGATGCCTAAATAACTTTCTTAATTCTCTATGCAGTTCTCTAAACATTGTACATATCTTTCTGTAGGACAGAATTTCCTAAGAGCATGCAGCCAATCTAAACCATATTGTCATATACAGTGAAATATCTTTAAATGTCCTATTAAAATCAAAATAGGATACTAAGCTGCTCCCAAGCACAATTCATTCATTTTCCTGCTTTTTTGAAAATTGACTCTGTAGCAGCTCATCAGCTTCCTTGTACAGCCTGTTGGCTATTTATGAAGCTCTCTAGAGTTCTGTGGTGTTTCCATCTCATATTTCTGTCCTCCATTTGTAAGACAAAAATCTTTATGTAATTTGTAGTGTAACAAATGTGTTCACATTTCAGTACAGGAGGCACTAGTGCAGGATAATTACTGTGCCACACTCACTAGTCTGAGGTAGTGACTTTTCCATTTGTGATTCTAGATCATTTCAAAGGCAGGATTTACACAGTTGGAGGCAAGGTGGAATATACATGGCCCTAAAATGATTACATCATCATACTATAGCAGTTCCTTTACAGTGCTGAAGTTTACATTTAGCCATATTTCCCTACCATTTTGTATAATGATTGTTGTATATGAGTAGCAGTTACATTGTTTCAGTATTCTTTATGAACACACTTTTCTACCATCAATTAAAAAATGCTAACACAAAAACAAAACACCACCACCACACTGAAAAACAAATTACTCAGACAATTACCAAACAAGCCATGTTTACCTTTTCTAGACTGAGAAACTCTAGTATGATTATTTACTGGGTGAGGTGTTTCTTTCCTGCAGTTTCTGGGATGCAAGAGACAGTGCTGACAGTTACAGGAAGATCTGTGAAAGAGGTTATGAAGCTGGATGATGATGAAACATTTTCCAAATTTTATCGCCATGTGGATTTCCCTTCCTCCTCAGTGCCTTTGGACCTTGATGAGGACTTCGATGCCATCTTTGATCCTTATGCACCAAAGTAAGAATTACTTTTTCCTCATTGTTTTGAGTGCAGACACAAGGGCAGTGTTCAAAATGTTCAGCTCTAAGTCATCTTGTAGGTATCTTAGAACTGGGCACATCTATTTCTTCTGAGATCAGGCTCCTGCCTGCATTGACGAACTGATCCTGATTTCTTTTCGTTAGATGATTCTGATTGGAAAAATTAGATGATGATTATAAACACTATTTGTTTTTCAGGTTGACATCTTCTGTAGCAGAGCACAAACGTGCAGTTAGGCCTATGCGGAGAGTCCAGTCCTCAAGAAACCCCCTGAAAATGCTTGCAGCAAGACAAGATATTCTTCATGAATATACTGAACAAAGACTGAATGTTGCCTTCATGGAGTCAAAGAGAATGAAAGTAGAAAAAAGTAAGCTAGCAGAATGATTTATATAAGACACCATCTTGACTTCTTAATTAAAAAAATAATATCCCACTGCAATAAACAGAACTGAAGGAATGGAACATATTCCCTGAGTGGCAATAAATTGATTGAGGTATAAGGTGAAATGTAGACTGTCTAGGAGGCCTGGAGAGAAGGGCATGTGTGACTTCCTCAGGGAAAGCTACCTATAGCCACCTCCTGTACATAGATTTAATTATTTCTTTTTAGCACTGTCACCTTGCGCAGAGAGAGAGAGAGAGAGAGAGCGATCCACAATGCCTGCAGGGTGTGCAGAGTGAGGACAGGAGATCAAGGAAAACAGATCCAACTTGGTTATGCTGGGGTGAGAGCTGGCAAGAATAGATGAATTTTTGTTCAGGTACACTGGACTCAATTTTGGCCTAATTTTCTCTCAGAAAATGGAATTAGCCTTCTTGACTCATTATGATTAATTTCCATAAAGGATCAGTGCTTTGTGGCAGGGTTCATACAAGGTGTTTTCCTTGGGAAGTTGCTTTCTCCTGACAACCAGATGGATGGCAAAGACATCACTGTAAAATTTACTCAAAGATTTGTCAAGCCACTCTTACATTTTGGGGTACAAGTTTTCTCTATTACACTTCAGTAACAAAAGATCCTCTGTAACTGTTGATTGTACAGATGAAAACACTAACTATATATGTTATACTTTGTTGCCATCTTATGAGAAGGATTTCCCTGAGTTATAAATTCATAAAGTATCTTGTCTTTGGTTGAGCAATAATCAAAAGTAGCCAAGAATCTGGGCTGTAAGTTTACAGTAAAACACGACTAGGACTTTGAAATGTAAATGAGTGTGTTGCATCACACTGTCTCAGCCAGATTTTAAGGGAATTACAGTTAATGTCTCTGTGCTGTCTTTTATTATTACTTATAAGGCATTGAAAATCTTCACAAAACATTGGGTAGGATGGTTCCTAGCAAAGTTGGTATTTCTGCCAAATAGCATAATTCTGACACTGACAGTGTACTCTTGGATGATATCTAGAAATTTAGATAATCCTAAACCCACAAATCTTTTGGGATAGTGGTTAATCTGAGTTCAACCTGCCTTTGCTGTTGCTATGGAGAAGAAGAAAAACTGGAAATAATGGACAGAAATTACTTTCTTAATGCAACAACCAATTTTTTATTATAATTTTGTTATTTTTATGTCTGTCTTTCCTCCAATTTCTTTTTATATGTAAGTGTCTACAAATTCAAATTTCTCAGAAGTAGCACTTGCTGGCCTGGCAAGCAAAGAGAACTTCAGCAACATTAGCCTGCGGAGTGTTAATCTAACAGAGCAAAACTCTAACAACAGTGCTGTGCCATACAAGAAGCTAATGCTCCTGCAAATTAAAGGTATGTTGGAACTGCTTTTACTTTCCATAAATAATAGGGTGAATGTAACATAGGGGAGTTGCTACCACATTAAATGCTTAACTTGTTCTAGATCTTCAGGTCAAGATTTATATCCAAAACCTGAAAAAATAAGTGATAATTCTGTAAAAAAGTTAAACCTTATAAATAGGTTTTTATTGATCCACACTGGTGTATTTCCCAAGGGGAAAACAGAATATTTCAGAAATTCTGGCTATTCCCTGTGGAAAGTCTTTAACTGTCCCATTCTTACAGTGCTCAATATAACTTGGAAATTATGTGACAGTGTTTTTGCTCCACTTCCCCTTACTGTGCATAGTAACATATCTGATTCTGCAAATAGCTAGGTCTTGGAAAGCAAAATTCTTAAAATTCCTAAATTCTTAAAACTTTTTACTGCCTACAGAAATTGTGCTATGATTTCACTTAAGCAAATATAAGTTCTGGAATTTTGCTGCTGTCTGCCATTTACTTAATTCATTTATTTCCAGAAGGATACAGTTGTTAAAGCAAGAACAGGAAATAATAGAAATATTAGTTGATAGGAGACAACATTTGTTTTGTTTGCTGTGAGTAAACTCTTTTTCCACAGTAGTAGTCTTCTAATTATTCTTAAACAGTCTGTTTCCACATATTTTGCTTCATGTGCTGGGGTTGTTTGTATTTCATTCAAAACAAATCAGATCGTGGCATTTGATAGTAGTAGTTGAAGGAATATAATTAGCTTTGTTTTCTCTTTAGGAAGAAGACATGTTCAAACAAGATTAGTTGAACCACGAGCCTCATCACTGAACAGTGGAGACTGTTTCCTGTTGTTAACTCCACATTTATGTTTCTTGTGGGTAGGAGAGTTTGCAAATGTCATAGAAAAAGCGAAGGTCAGTACTGTTGTGAGGTTTTATTTATTACTTATTTTTAGAACCATGGCAGTATATGTCTCTGATGAAATAGAGCCTTAGTGCAAATTCTCTCAAAAAGTGGAATGTAACTGATAGTCCGTGAAAGGGAGATGTGCAGGGTTCCTGAAAATATGTTTTAGATCATGCACTGAATGAAAGCTGATGTTTGTGAAGGAGTGTGTAGTTTGTGAAGCTGCAAGAGAAAAAAAGGATATCCTCAGGATACAGACTGAACTCAAAAAAAAAATAGTCTGAATTGCAGGATGTCCTTTTTATTCCCATGTCCACTGAGATCAGTTGCTTTAAGGCAAATGAAAGAATGAATGCATTTCTGTAACATTTTTTTCTAGTGTCTGTTTATTTAGTGCAATAAATAATAACCATTTCTTCTTCTATTTACTGTATTACATCTCATTTGCCTTCTTACTGAGCAAGAATATTGCACAAGTTTTCCAAAGACTTAAGCAATCCTGTTCAGATAACTGTTAATTTCTTAGGCTTCAGAACTTGCAACTTTAATTCAGACAAAGAGGGAACTTGGCTGTAGAGCTTCTTATATACAGACTATAGAAGAAGGAATAAATACCCATACCCACGCAGCCAAAGACTTCTGGAAACTCCTTGGTGGACAGACAAATTACCAGTGTAAGCATTGTTATAGTTACAGATCTGGTGCTCTACCACAGTAAAATAGTAGAGTCAGTTCTCTTTAATGAAGATAGTTGGAAGTTAATTTTTTTTTGTTATTTTTGATATTCTTTTCCTTAAGCCGCTGGAAGTCCTGAAGAAGACGAAATGTATGAAGCCGCAATAATAGAAACAAATTGCATCTACCGCCTCGTAGAGGATAAACTCATTCCTGAGGATGACTACTGGGGAAAGGTGCCAAAATGTACCCTGCTGCAACCAAAAGAGGTATTGTGCCACTTAGTGCTCCTGTGGTAAGTGCAGGAACATGCAGCTGATAATCACTTGTAGTAACTGCAAATGCTCGTGAAGAAGATTGCTGATAACTGGGTCCTGTGTATTTCTGAAAGGCTTCAGCACACTTTTCTGTCCAGGAGTGTCCTGCAGGTCTTGAGAAATTAGTTCACATTATCTTCAAAGTAAAATACTATTACAGGAAGTGTAAATCTTTTTTGCCAACAGTGGTTTACCCCAGAATCATGAAGTGCAAAACAAGTAGCACTTTGGAAAATCAAAATAAAATAAAACCTGCTTTTACTTCTATCCCTTAGCCAACTTTTCCTCTTCCAACAACCATTTCACCCATCTAAGTCAGAATTAGAGCAGGTTTCTAAAATGAAGACATGATGTGTTTTCTTGAAAGTATTGAAGTCGCTGCCTTTTGTCTATATTGTGTGTTCTGTCAGCCCTCCCTGGCTGTAGGACAAGGCATTCTCTAAATGTCATAGAAAGCTACTGAAACTGGACAGCTGTCAGTCATGCAACAGAAACAGGTTTTTAGCAGTAAGAACACTCTAACCTGCTAGTGACTTTAGCTAAAGATACACCTCACAGCATTCCCCCTACTTGCTTCCAATCATCCTCAAAAACTGGACATCACAATGCAGACCACTGGCCTGTCCTTTCTTGCATTGCAGTGCTACTTGTTATTGTCACGGAGAAATTTATATTTGGAGGAGTTTCTGTTCAGCACAAGGGAACTGGAGGATCAGGGTATCACCTAACCTAATGGTAGGTTGATTTTTTTTTTTTTATTGTTTGGTTTTGATTTTAGGTGCTGGTGTTTGATTTTGGCAGTGAAGTATATGTATGGCATGGAAAGGAAGTTACTTTAGCACAAAGAAAAGTGGCATTCCAGCTGGCAAAGCACTTATGGAATGGCACCTTTGACTACTCCAATTGTGATATAAATCCTCTGGACCCAGGAGAATGCAATCCCCTCATACCCAGGTATTGTAACTCTAATTTAGTCTCATTGCAGGTATTTCCTTTTCTTGCCCTCTTTTCACAGTGTTTAATTTGATTCTGTGTCTTTTGTTCCCTTGCACAGAAAGGGACAGGGACGCCCAGACTGGGCTGTATTTGGCAGACTCACAGAACATAATGAGACGATACTGTTCAAAGAAAAATTTCTTGATTGGACAGAACTGAAGAAACTCAATGAGAAGAATTCTAGTGAATCCCTTCACCAGAAGGTGCATATAATAAGCATGCTAGGTATTTCAAACTAGATGACCTAGTTGGGATGGCAATCAGGGAATCTTGTACTCAAGGATCAAGAGGACATTTTTTTATCTTGTGGGCTTTGATGTAGGGGTCAGAACATCACCTCCTACAGTGAACCCAAAGAGTTGTTTTATATTACTATTATTTATAGATTATAATATAATAATATTTTATGTATTGTTTTTATATACATTATGTATAAATATAATATTATACATTATTTCTTATTGTTATTTATATACAAGCCAGGTAGCTCAATGAGTACTGCTGAGGTGCCTTTGACAGGGTACCAAATGATGACAATGAGATAATAAAGTACTGCAATATGCAGGAGTCAAAATGTTTGACTGGAACTGTGGGGCAAGAAGAAGAAAATGCTGTGCTCAAAGAAATCTCTTCTGTGTGTTTTCTGACAGGAAGAATCCAGATCTGACTCTAAACCATATGATGTCATGCTAATGGTAGCTGTGCCTCAAACAGCTGTGGGCACAGTCTTGGATGGAATGAATATTGGCCGGGGCTATGGACTGGTAGAAGGAGAAGATGGGAGGCAGTTTGAAATTATCACTGCCTCTGTGGATGTCTGGCACATCCTGGAATTTGATTATAGTAGACTGCCTAAGCAAAGCATAGGGCAGTTTCATGAGGGAGACACATATGTGGTGAAGTGGAAGTACATGGTGAGCACTACAGGTTAGTGAACAATTCCATTTTATTCCATTTTATCCTTGCAGAACTGCAGCTAAAACTCCTGCTGTTAGCAGTGAGATCCAGACCTAGATTTCCATAAATATGAGACAGCTTGAAAAGTTAGGGATGCTAATTTAGCCTTCCTATGTCATTAAAAAATGAAGTTGTATATTTTGTTTAAAAGAAAGCAGTAGGAAATAAAGAAGTACTTATTTTTAATACACCAAATGTAATGCTGTCCATCTCTGCTTTTACTCACCATTGGTGGTGTACATGTTCAGAGGATAGTTTATTAAGCCAGAATTATGCCCACATCTTAATACCAAAATAACTAGGCAGCTGGACTAATGGCAGTCTGAATGTCTTGCAAGAGGCAAGGTAGGCTTAGCAACAAGAAAAACCTTGGCTGGTTATGGAGATCAGTAACAATGACAGGAAAAGCCCTTGCCAGCTCGTTGCCCTTGCTATCCTTTCTGCTGTTGCTGGAAACCCTTTGATCTGGATTTGAGGCTCAGCAGTGCTCTGACAAAGAGCCTGAGAGCAGCAGCTAAAGCCTAAGGACCAGGAGCTCCATAAGCCCATTGGAACTCTCCCCTTTGGCACTAAACTAAGAATAGGTGGGTTTTGTGGTAAGTTAAAGATAAATAGTCTAAAACTGATTGTTCCAAATAGCAGTATATTAAAGTCAACTGAAAGCACCATAACAGTTATACAGCTTCAGGCTTTTAGCCAAAAAAATGTAGGTAGGTCTTAGTCAGGATTGTTGAGATCAGATTCTGGCAAATCCAAGAAAAATACAAAAGCTTGTAAGTCTTGGGAGAAGTGGGTAACACTAGTACTGAACTGTAAACAGACTTCTGATTCAAATGGATGAAAACATATTCTATCACTCCAAAACAGAATAAATTTTTATGTAGGAGGCAGTACTTTTATGGGCTGAATGTACAGATAAGAATGAAACCCATAAATTTTAGAAGTGAGTAGTGGTTTGAGAATTCTCAACTTGAAAAAAACAGGATGCTTTCTCCTAAGTGTTTCAGTTGGATGTTGCTCAGCACTGCTGGAATCAAGGCAGACATTTTAACATTTTTTAAAAAATCTGTTTTAAAACTCTTGGGTTTTTTAAGTCTTTGGTTTAATTCTACGTGTTTATTCTCTATTCACTGGAAAGAGTGCAATATTCTGTAAGTGGCTGTGTTGTGAATTTCACTTGGTGTAAACATTATTTGCTTATCATAACAACTAAATACCAATTCTTAAGGAAAAAAAAAAAAAAGCAGCTGCTCTCTCTTGCTGCCAAACAGTTTGTTATGTGGAAAATGAGCCATAATGCACTCTTCTGGTAACATTACTGGACATACCATTTTACATGCAAATTGTCTCAAATGTTGTCAGTTATTTTTCTCCAGATAGTACCAGGTCTTTCTACATCTTTTTCTCCAATCAACACAGGCATCTCTGCCTTTGGGCTTACATCCACCTGAGGAGACAATGCCAGCTCTGCACAGGGACCCTCTGGCTTGAAGACCTAATGTTCTTTCAATTGCACATTTTTTCTTTCCTGTTCTGGATGGGATAGTGCTGAGCTGGCAGATGAGATTAAACCATGTGCTTTTTAAACCTATAGCCAGAGTACTTTCTTCAGCATGTGCTCTCTGTTTCACAGTTGGAAGCAGACAAAAAGGAGAGCAACAAGTACGGGCTGTTGGAAAAGAGAAATGCGTGTATTTCTTTTGGCAAGGAAGGCACTCCACAGTGAGTGAGAAAGGAACATCAGCGCTCATGACAGTGGAACTTGATGAAGAGAGAGGAGCACAGGTGAGCTTTCTAGATGGCAGACCTGGTAAGATTTGCCTGTCTGGGTAGCCATGAACAGTAAACAGGAATGATCTTTTTTACTTCCTCCCTTTCTGTAAACATGTTCTTGCCATTACAAATAGTCAGACCTCAAAATTACTTTTGACATTATTCCAACTGCCAGAGACACATAAGCTCCTTTATGGATTGTCATTCCCAAATGCTGCTTCTAAGGATATTTCTGAAAAAGGCTGAAGAAGAAGGTCTTTCCTCCCTTCCCTGCCGGTGAAGCACAGTTACACAGATTCATGCTGTCCTCTCAAGTACATGTTCAGATAGCAGGACTGTCTTCCTAGTGTTAAGGAGAAGCACTTTTCCACAGGCCAAGGCAAAAAAATACATTGAAATTTTCAATTTGCTTACTCTGTAATTACTTACTAATTGCGTTGTTTGCAGAGATTCTGGCAAATGCAGTTTGAAGCTGAGAGAACCAGCTTGTTTGCTTTGTCTTTAGGCAGACTTGGGCTTGCTGTGGCTTCACTGTTACCAGCATACAAGATGGGTGGTTTAAAGTTAGTTTCTGTACCTTGATCCTGCTTTAGTTAGTTTTTTAACAACAGCATAGAAATAACCAGCAAGACAAGAGTTCATAAAGGAGAAATGTAAGAGTGTGAGAGTCTCTGCAACATAGCTGGTTTAGGAATTTGACTATGTCCAAATGCAATGTTTAGTGAGCAAAGAACATGCATGTTATCACAGAAATCTTAATTTAATTTAATTTAATTTCATATCTTTAGTTCCTATGTTATCTCCATAATGGTTTCAGTGAACATTGATCACGGTGGACAGGTTATGTAAAAATTCATAAAATTCAAAAAATGGTTAGTTTAAACCAATTTAAATTAAAGTCCATTTGGTATTCCATTATCCTCTTAAACTCAATTGCTGGATTCCAGCTAGAGGTTTCTTTTAATAGGCCACATATGGAACCCATTGCACACTGATATATGGTAATTTAAACAATAGTCAGCAGTTGTAAAGTAGAAGGAAAGCCATCTTCGTGGGTGGCCATAACTATATAATTTTTAATAATCCATAGAGGCCACTTTTCATGAGTCTGTATACTTGCTTTATTTTTTTACTGAAGAGTGGTGTTTTCAATTTCCAGGTACAAGTGCTTCAAGGGAAAGAACCACCATGCTTCTTGCAGTGTTTCCAAGGAGGGATGATTGTGCATGCTGGAAGAAGGGAAGAGGAAGAAGAAAATGCACAAAGTAAATTATTGTTAGTTAAGAGTTTCTGCCCCAAAATCCTTATTTAGCTGTTGTGGAGGGCTTTATATTCAATTACCATACTCTGTAGAAAAGAAAAATTAATGCCATGAAACCTTGAGACAGCTTTGCAATACTTTGTTTCAAGGTACCCTTTTTCTTTTTTGAGCAGAGAATGGGTTTTGTCACCCTAGAGCATGCTGACTTGATTGTATTGATGCACATACAATTTTTTTTAGTTTGGTTTTACTTAAGCCAAGTGCCCATTTGCTTTGAAGTAGGTTCTTTTCTACACAGTCTGGGAAAGAAAAGTGTTTTTATGATCAGTTCTGCTCCAAAGAAAGCTCTAAGCTTTTATTACCCAATCATTGCTTTTTGTAACCTATTCCTTGAATGCAGTCTTGGAGGTAGGAGAATTTCAATGGAAGTGTAGCTTGGAGATGTTCCAGTTTTCACTTGACTGTGACCTTATGTTCCTAAGGTGCAGAAGGGAAGAGGAGCTGAATAGGAGGAATTCTGTGTTTGTTTCCCTTCTTCACCACATAAAGCAGCAGAATTTGACTCTTCTGCTCTGTTAAGCTCTTCAGCTCTCAGTACTTGCACCCTTGTAGCAAGGTTTTAGAAGGCATATTTTCTGCACAGGGTTTCTGAAGTAATGTTAGCCAAACCTGGTGCTTAGCTAGTTCATTCTGTGACAAGTAGGCATGCAGTATGAGAACAGCTGTTCCAAAGCAGAGGTTATGAATTTTCAGTCCCATGTGATTTTCTAATAGTGCTGCTCTGTTCCTGTCTCCTTCAGGTGACTGGAGGCTTTATTGCGTGCGAGGAGAAGTTCCCAATGAAGGAAACTTACTTGAAGTAGCATGTCACTGCAGCAGCCTGCGTTCCAGGACATCCATGATTGTCCTTAATATCAACAAAGCTCTCATCTACCTGTGGCATGGCTGCAAAGCACAGTCTCACACCAAAGATGTAGGAAGAACAGCAGCCAATAAAATAAAAGAACAGTGAGTCTCTGACCTATATTTTGGAGATGATTATATAGACTACCAATTTACTTGAAGTAGTCTTACTCAAAATTTGAAATTAATAAAGCTGTCCTCTAAGTACAAATGCAGCATGTGCATGCTTAGTCAGGAAGAGGAGTGAAGGTTGGTTGGTTTGGTAGAGTGGAGAAAACTCATATCCTGTAATTACTTTCACTGAAGGTCAAGTGCATTTATTAATAGACTCATAGAATGTTTTGAATTGAAGAGTGGAAGACCTCAAAGACCATGTCATTCCAGTCCCCCTGCCATGGACAGAGAAACCTTCCACTAGACCACCTTGCTCAAAGCCCCATCCAATCTGGCCTTGAACACTTCCAGGGATGGGGCATCCACATTCTTCCTACTGTACTAGGAATTACAGTTTAATTACAGTTAAAACAAAGTCATTTTCCATTTGGAGTGAGATGCTAAACATCTGAATAGCAAATTAGGTAGGAGGTAGGTAGGAGGATTAAAATCTAGCCTTGTGAATAAAGAGGAAGAGGAAATTAACTTGGGAAAGCATGCAAGGCGGACAGCAGCCTACAAAAACAGCCAGTGAGAATCCCTACTGAGAACTCATGTGAGCATCTCCTTCACTCTAGAAATGTGATCCAAATGATACAAGAATAGCTGTTGAAATTCCCTGTCTTTTTTTTTGATAATTTTTCAAAGTGCCTGTGCTGGCATGAAGTCCACAACAAACCTTTAGGGTACTTTTGGGGTCCACTAATGCGAGTGGACAGCAGGTTTGTGTTAGTTGTGTTTGGGGCAGGAACACCGAGTTCACTCTTTCTTTGTGTTTCGTAGGTGTCCTCTGGAGGCAGGGCTGCACAGCAGCAGCAAGGTGACAATTCATGAATGTGATGAAGGGTCAGAGCCCTTGGGATTCTGGGACGCACTGGGGAGGAGAGATCGGAAGGCCTATGATTGCATGTTGCAAGGTAGACCTGCCTTCCTGGCTTTGGCACTCGCATTTTACTTCACTGGTCTACAGAGCTGTCAGATTTAATGTAAAGTTTGTGAAGAACTTTTTGGTAGTTGAGTTCTTCAGAGAAATGCTTCCAAATATTTTACTGAGTTAATACTGTTCTAGAAGGAAAGTACTGGAAAACCAAGTGTTTAATTTTGTTCTCCCCTGCTTGTGCTGGCCCTTTGTATTCGGGAAGCACAGAGCAATAGTTAACACTGTTACCAGTATATTTTGCTTCTCTTCTGAAGGGATTTAAGCGGCAGTTCTGCACACATTCCCATCCAGCCTTTGCTTTGAAACTGCCAACAGAGGTAGCAGGGGAATTGATTTACCAAGTGGAAAATTTGTCAGCTAACTCTGAGATGGGTTTGCTTCACTTAAGCTGCAAAACAGCCAGTTATGAAATGGCTGATAGTAACTAACCAGGACCGGATTCAGACTGACAGCAGCCAGCCGCTCAGCTCTACTTCTTTACAGCTGTTGCTAGTCCCTCAAGACATCTGGTTGTCTTTCCTGATTTTTCAAAACCCAGAAAACTTACAGTCACTTTTTAAGTGTATTGTTAGTTTTTGTAATTAAGTCTAACATATTTTTTTTGTGACTCTTCCTAATTTTTGTTCTTTAAAGATCCTGGAAAGTTTAATTTCACACCCCGCCTGTTCAGCCTCAGTAGTTCATCAGGAGAATTCTCAGCCACTGAGTATGTTTACCCTTCAAGAGACCCTGCTGTCATCAATTCCATGCCATTCTTGCAAGAGGATCTTTACACTGCCCCACAGCCAGGTATGTGCTTTAAAATACTTAAGCAACAAGAAAACAGATGACTAAATCCTACATCGGGCAGTGTCTCAGTAATTGTAAGCACTTTTAATTTGATATATCACAGGAAAATATGTGCATGTGATGCTTATGCAGTACTAAGCAATAACAGTAATTTTTCCATGATGAAGATGCTGAGAAATAATCAAGTGTATGTATGTATCCCAGAAGCTTGCTGTAAAAATACATTGTTTATATCAGAGAATCAAAGTCCAGCTGAAGTTTAGCCAGGTGATTAACAAAAGGGACTGGTTAGATGTGAAATGATCCTGTTGTGATGCAGACAAGCATATAAGACTGGGGTTGTTTAGAGGATTACAAAACTAATAAGTGGCTAATGATGGATTTGTTATTTTCTGACTGTGTAGCACTCTTCCTTGTTGACAATCACCATGAAGTGTACCTATGGCAAGGCTGGTGGCCTGTGGAGAACAAAATCACTGGATCAGCTCGAATCAGGTGGGCTACAGACAGGAAATGCGCCATGGAGACAGTGCTCCGGTACTGCAAAGGTAACAGACTGCTGTGCCTGACTGCTCTGAGTGTGTCACACCTGTCCATGCCTTCTATCCTGAGCTGAAAGGTGCTCCCCCAATGCTATCAATAAACATCAGTTTATTTAATGATAAATTCTCCACTCTTTCTTAGCAAAACATTTGTCTAGTAACAGCATTGTTCCGAAATTGCCAAGATTCTCTGCTGACTCCACTCTCAGTGGAAAGCCTTTATATAAAATGTGTTACACCTCAGAATCACAAGTTAACAGTTTAAACATTCTCACTTAAGAGCCTTCAAGCTTAAGCTTGGTAGTTGGCAGGACACTTCTGCTAAGCATACAGAAGGTTTCATTTACCTGAATTTGGCTAATTTCAGACTATTACAGTCTGCTTACTCTAGTCTAAGTCTGTTTTTAGATAAGAAAGTCTCTTTAAGATAAGAAACACATTGGGTTAGAAGTAGCCATTGGGGATTTTCAACATATATGTTTTAATCTTTGCAGTCAGATACAGTAAAAGGCAGGTGTAAGAATACTGCAAAGCGTGTTAAAAGGTCCCATATTAATTAAAAAAGAAATGCTGGAAAATTTATTCTTTCTGCCTTAAACTGCTTCAGCTTTTCAGGAAAAAAAGTTAAATATCCTTAGGAGGTAACTTTGGATAGTGGGTGAGATTTCAAAATATTGTACTTTTTGTAATTTCTTTCTCTTTTTTTTGTATTTTGACTGTTTTTAGGAAAAAATGTAAAGAAGCCCCCAAAATCCTATCTAATTCATGCTGGCCTAGAGCCTCTGACGTTCACTAATATGTTCCCAAGTTGGGAGCACAGGGAAGACATTGCAGAGATCACAGAAATGGTAAATCTTTTCATTACATAATCTGTTTCCTATTGCTAGTAATTGTGTCTTTGTTGTCAGTAACATTGGTTGTTTCCACTGTCAAGCCCCAGGATCCAGAGGATAAACTTAGAAAGCACAAATTGGGAGTCTGCACAGGAAAAAAATGAACAGCTAAATTCTAAATTCTGACTGGGAATATGTATATCAGAGGCACTGCTGTTTTATTTTTCATGTAACTTCTCATTTTTTGTTAAAAACATAAGGGAAGTGTTACCTGAATCATCTCTTAGAAAGAGATGTGCTAGAGGTTGAGCTTAACAGAATAGCTGTTTTAGTCATGCAGCAATGATGCAGCAGTTCTGGTCTGTTCCCCACATTCGAAGTGCAGGGGAGCAAAACACCTCTCGAAGGATCAGCTGGCTCCAAGGGCTCTAACTTCCTCACCTGGGATTCAGAGTCACAGCCAAATTACATGAGGCTGCTTTAAAAGCTTCCAATGAAGGGGCATCTCAACACAATGACATTTTCTGTTTTGTAAGTCTTCTGCAGCCATCCATAGTAGGAAATGCTGGCTTCATGAGTAAACAGATTTCAGCCTTAAACTGAGATTCTGGGAGTACAGGATATCCTTCTGCTAAATGCAGACCAGTTTTTGGCTGTGAAATTGTTGTAGGGCAGGTCTGTTGGCCTGTGTGCACATTTGGACATACAGCTTTGTGCTCAGGCAGGGCAGGTTATCCCATGCCATCTGCAGATGGCCATTGGCACAGTTGATGGTTTCAGCGTTGTGATCCTATTCTCTTCTTTTCTCCTTCCAGGATGCTGATGTTTCTAATCAGATAATACTTGTAGAGGATGTGCTGGCCAAGCTGTGTAAAACAGTGTATCCATTAGCAGATCTCTTAGCTAGGCCTCTGCCTGAGGGAGTTGATCCACTGAAGCTTGAAATTTACCTTTCAGATGAGGACTTTGAGGTAAGGAGAGAATAGGTGCACTGTTAACTCTGTGCATCTATGCCTAACCATGCAAGAAAGTAATTTGCTGTTTGTGCTACTCATCAGTTGTTTTTGCTAATAGTACATCCTCTCATTTTAAATGCAGGTTGCATTAGAGATGACAAGAGAGGAGTACAATGCACTGCCATCTTGGAAGCAGGTTAACCTGAAGAAGGCAAAAGGACTTTTCTAAGCTGTGTTTATGGGCATGAGCACTAAAGGGATGTCCACTCTCACTTTCTATGTCCTTTAGAAGAATTGTACCCTACATTTACAGAACAAATAAAAATAATCTGAAGTTATTAGTGACTACCTATCTGGAGGTGTGTAATATTATAATAAAAGGCCAAGAGAACTCTTTGAAAATGGAATTAAATTTTGACTCTTAAAGGTAATGTGTTTAAGCTCCGTTCTCCTATGCACTTAAACAGTAGCTTCTTGAGCTACTGCTGCAGGTGTCCTTTGGCTATATCCAATACTTGCCATTTTTGTTTCTAAAGAAGTTCTCTTTGTAAAGTGTTATTTTGTTAGTTTGTGGATTACAAAGAATTTATATTTATATAAACACATAGAACAAGTATGTATTTAACAATGCAATATATATTCACTTTCAAGACGTCCATGTCAAAACTACAGAAAAGTAGCTGGATGGCAGTTACTTTTACTGAATTAGCTATACCACCCATATGTATCTCCTTTGCATTCTGAAAAGTTTCTCTTTGCAATAGTTAATAATTGTTCTCAGTGCTGCTTCAGGTGCTAAACCGAACAAAGCGTTTGTATTTATAGCGTGGATTTCTTGAGAAACGATGCAAATCAACCTTTATACTTTATTATCCAAAAATGTATAGTGCCTTGTTTTTTGTGTACAGTTTATATACAAAAAAAAAAAAGATTGGTCTGCATTTTGAAGATGGCTTAGAACAGTCTTCTATGTTACTTTTATAATAGTAGAAATAAAAACATCTCAGTTTCTAATACTTGTTGTAAACATTAAACATGTCTTTTGTGATATAAGAACCGAAAGTAAAAAGCTTCTGAATAAACTCTTAGTGATGCTCTGACTTGTCATTAATTTGTACTGTAATCTGTATTAGCATTGGAACCTTCCATAACATAGTATTTTCTCAAAATATTTTAACCTTAGATGTCTGTGGGTGTTGTACAGAGTTATAATTTGAGAAGCAGATAATGTAGAAAATAATCAATGTATGAGATAAAGTTGGGGAAAACTTTAAAGCTGAATGATGGAACATGTAAGTCACACAACTCTGTATTCTTTGGATTTCCCTGTTTTATATATGAAACCAAAATTATTATGCTGGTTTTCAAAATTTGAAAAAAATCTTTTCAACTTTTGTGCAATTGGGAGTAAAATTTGAATTGAAAATGAGCATTGTGTCCATTCTTTCAATAAGCACTGAAGATAAAATTGTTTTTACTCAGTCAGTTGGGTCACTGAATAGAATCTTCAAGTAAATATTTGCTAATGGTTTGAAATGTTTTTCAGGCATTTGGCATTTCTATAATAAGCTGTGTGGTTCTCCTCTGGTATCCTAGTGGGTTTCACATTTTCATTCCTGGCTTTCCTTCTGCCCTGAAACCATTTAGAGCTCCTCCTGGCTTGGGGGTGGTGCCTGTTGCTGTCCTTGTCACTCTCCTAGGCCTAGGGCCTTGAAGCAGGATTTTTGAATGTGTGAGGCATGGATTTCTGCAAGATCTGCAGTAAGTATTGCTCCATAGTTAAAGTGAATCCTGTTTTGACAGATGGCTTGGTAAGCTGTAATCAAGTCTTATAGTAAATGAATTCAAAACTTAGAAATACACAAGTACTATTCACCTGACATGAGATTTTACAGGTGAATTTTCAGCACTGGAGTATTTCCTTTCATGTACTGGTTTCTGTCAAGAACTGAAATGAAAATGTTAGGAACAGTATTCAGAGCCAGAATGCTTCTTACATAGACGCCAGCAAAAAACTGTTTAGATGCCAGTTCCTCAGAGGTCCTGAACTGTTAGTTTGAAAATGCAGGGCTTTATAGTGACAAATTTATTTTTCAAGCACTGAGATGTTTCCAAAGTCACTACATATTCATGCAAGTATTTTTGCACCCATATATTTTCCTCTTTCACCCTCTCTGGTGATAAAATCAAGCAGGAATTAGGTTTTGATTATTCATGTTCAGTCTGTATCATGAGGGTAGCAGATTCCTCTGTTTTGATTTTTCTCTCCAACAGAGAGCTGATTTGCATAGCATGATTGACCTTGTTTTTCCCTCTGACAGGGTAGTATCATTTGCTTTTGTTCCTTGAAAGCATTATCAGTCCTTCAAGTGCTGCTGAAGGGCAACATTCACCCACCTCTAAAGCCTTCAGAATCTCAGCTGAAAGACAAGAAGAGCCAGCGAGGAGACCATAGGCACTGAAACTGTTGCCAGATCTCAGAATTCCTGTAAATTTTACACTATTTCATATCTAATGGCCCAGTTCCATGAACCAGGACACAGAACCCAACTTTCTAACTGGGTGCTTTGCTCATAACATTGCCCAGGAAAGCTTTAAGATTTTGCAGAAAATACTTTATTATCCATTATATACTTGTTACTTACCAAAATGCTTTCCTGAAATGTGAAGCTGACAACAGAAAGCAAATCAGTGCAAGGCCTTAGGCAGACCTGTAGATTATGCTTTAACCTTCTGCTACCTTACCTCTCCACTACAGACATGCCATTTATGGCAAATTACAAAGGGCCATTAAAATATTTATGAACTGATTTTAGAGCCCTGCATGGGGAATAGAGCTGAAACATGTCTTGTCTGGGTAGGGGGACAGGGTTGGTTTGATTGCTTGCCTGGATTACCTGGTGTTCTCTGCTTTTTTCAAAGAGACACACAAGAACTCCATGTTTAGGCAAAGTTTCAGGTGTAGGGAGTCTGCACATGAAGAAAGGTAGTACATTGAACATGGAATTATGTGTTTTCTGTCAATTTCGTAGCTTTGAGGCATTGAGTCATGATTATATTTCTTACGGTTTAAAACTGCCCATCCTGACTCTTAAAAGTACTGTTCTTTGATTACACAATTATTCCTCCCCACATTTGTTAGCAAATGAAATGGGCTGGAAACGTGAATACATGAGTATGCCAAAAGAACAAATAAAACATTATGTCTGAAAAATCTGCTACCTCTATGCAGCAGCCAGAAGAGGAGAGAAAATGGGAAATAGGAAAAAGGAGAAAAAAACCAAAACTAATCTTTAATCATTTGGGAGAACTTTCTTCTGTCTACCACTGTTCCACCAGTCTCCCAAACAGGTACTTAGCTGAGGAGGAATCGTTGACCAATGTGCAGAACTGGTGAAAGCTGATTCTGAGCTTCTCTGAAAGCCTGTGGTGCTTTTGTGGAAAGGGGCAGTGGCAGGTTGCTGTGGTGAGTCCCAGTGTTTGCACAGCCCTGCTGGGACAGAGGTTTCAGCTGGTGGGACAGGTTCCCCACAGCATCAACCCTGCTTGGCTGCATTGGGGAAGAACAGTTTCACCAGTCTCTGCTTCTAATTCCCAGTCAATGTTTTCCTTTTGGATCAAGTAGTAGATGAGAAATAGCTCAAGTGCCTCCTTTCCACTGAGGCTCCAGTTCACCTGATGCACACTCCCAGTATGATGCTGGTTGCTAACAGCTGATGCTGCAGGGAATTCCCTTTTGGGCACAGGGTGAGGACTGAGCTCAGCCAGTCACTACTGGCTCTGAGGACACTTTCCTTCACACAGGGCAGCAGCATGGGGTTGACCATACAAGCCTGAGATGCTGCCCCAGGTAGATGAATGAACTTTCCTCCTCAGATTGGATTGGTGAATTGATGGGGATGAAGGGATTTGGGGTGCAGTGCTTGTTTTCTCTCCTCTGCTCTCATATGTATATACCCTGTAAGATTAATGCTGATTTGTGTTGTTTTCATGCAATTTGATTGGTGGAGTAAGAGGAGCACCTGGAAGAACAGCTAATCTGAGAATAACAGCTGATTGAAACTCCTGCTGCTATCAAGGTGAGGTAGTAGCTAAAACTGCCCAAACAACAGTCTAGAGGGTCAGTGCAGTTTCCTCATACTGGCTCTGTGGATAAGTTTTGTTGAAACCTGTCACTGTGGGATGGTGCTGTCACAGTGTTGGTTTTCCTCTATCTTAATTCAACAATCCTGGTCCTATAATAATAATAAAATATTTTAATATTTTTTCCTTCACAATAAGGTCTGTGTGTGTCGTACTGGCTTCTTGCTAGCAATATTTTTATGGGCACTGACTTCTGAGGTGGACAAGTACAAAACCTGTCTGTGGACAAAGGCACAGCCCAAGTAAGTACAACCAATTCCAGCAGAAGAGGGATGCAGCCACTTGTTTTGTGACTCACAGGTCCTCTTAAACTCTGTTTAGCAGCTCCAAGATCTTCTCTGTATTAAGAATGTTTCATGTGGGATTTTCCAGTTTGTGAGACTCAGAGGTAGAGTGAGAAATGTGGAGCTGTATGGCAGGATTTCACCAGCAGCCCTTTCTCACGGGTAGGACAGTCCTCTTCCATGTGTGTCTGCACTCTGGGGTCACCAAGAGCACTATGGGCCGGGAGCCAGTCATGCAGGGACTATTCCAAGAGCTGGAAAGCCACTGAAGAAACAAACGCAACCAACCCATAATGCTGCATGTTCTAGAGGTGGAGCTAAGTAAATCATTGTCTCTGTGTTCCTCCTAAAGTACAGCATATTTCAGAGGAATGGTGAAAAAGAAGGAGTACCATACACTCTGCACACCATCATGTTTCTGCAGCTGGTACTTTGCCTTTGGGTGCTCCCTGTCCTTTAATCCTTGGAGAATTGGTGCAGTATGCCCAAGTGCCCACACAGCAGGCACATGAGATCAGCAGCAGGGACTGCATCTTCACATTTTCATGTCAGATTTTGTACTCTTCACAAGGATGTACAACCCAAGGGGCAAAGATGTCCCCATTCTGTTTTTACAGCCACAGTCATAAGGGCAGCCCCATGACACATTCACATGCAGTCCTGATCCACTGACAGTTGCCCTCTTGGCAACAGAGTGCCACTTCTATAAAGCTTTGTAAATCACTCCTGCTCAGTGTAGCCTTTGGACTAGCAGAGAATGTATTTTCACTGCAAGGACCAGACTAGGCAAATTTCTTACAATCTGTTGCTAAAAGATGGCATATTTATGTATAAGAAACATTCTTTTTCTGCTCTCTTATTGCAGTAAGGAACTGGGGCATGTGAAGAAAACTCTCCTTTATCTGTTCAAGCAGAAGACAGAGTCAGTTCTAAAGATGCATGGTAAAAGGTACTGATTGTGCACCTGAGGTCCTTGGCTCTGCTACACATGCTGCACACACAGTCCAGGCCCTGTGCTGGCAAACCCTTGCAGTCATGCATTTCTACACTTGGCTCACCAAGCCAGCCAAGCTGGAAGAGGCCTTGAGGGGCTGCCTGCACCACAGCTGCAAATGTTGCCTAAACCACCCCAAAGTTCCACTCTCTCCTCTGCAGGGACCTGCCCATGGCATTGCCAAGTTACTGAACGAGAGAAAAGTCTTAGAGTGCATGCACTGCTGAAGGAGCAAGGAAAGTCAGGAGAAAGCAATCTTTAGTGACCCCATTTGCTATTTTACAAACTGATACCTGCTCGGCTTCATTTTTACACTTCCCGATCTCTCTCTGCAGCCTGTGTTCCAGGCTGTGCTAACCAGCACGTTCATTTTACAGTGGCAATTGCTGAGCCACCTGTGCTTCATAGCAGAACACTGATGTTTAATTCCTTTAATTTAGGTATGTGCTGTAAAAATTGTTAACTGTTTGCACATGTGGCTATTAATTGTCTTTAAGCAACCAGTAAACATATAACCTCAATACAATCACTACCCTCAGTTATGGCAACTGCCTGTTGTTGAAGGCATCTGCTTCCTACTCCCAGAATTGGATGTTGTATATAATAATGTTGTTGAAGTGGTAACACTTTATTATTAGTGCCTCTGTTTGCTCACTCTATACTTTATAAAGTGGTCATGACTTATAGAAGAAAAGTAATTGATTTGGCTTGGTTTATCTACAGAGGCCCAGGCAATATTTTATCATTTCACTTCGAAAGCTGTTTCTGAACTCAAGTCATTTATGTAAGTCATTTCCAAGTAAAATCTCTGCTAGTTCTAATGCTTTTTCTTTTTCCAACTCTGACTGCTACCCTCATTTCACTGAAGTTTTACAATTTAAATATGTGGGTGTTTTTTTAAACAATTCTAACTTTCATATTTGAGGAATATAATTGCTGGTACCTTGCTGTACAGTTTTAGGGGGTGTATTTCCCCCTACACCCACCCCACCACCACCACTCCAGTTCTTTCCAAGTGGTTTATTAATGATTTGGGAAATATGATTCTCTATTTCAGAAAAGATTTTGAAAATTTGGCTGCAAACCAGAAACAGAACCATACCACACCACACCAGTGCAATAAATACTAAGGAAGGTTGAACATTTCACAAAAGGAAAACTACCAGAAAGAGTTTGAGGTTTTGACTTCATCCAGAAGCCTCTGGTTTACTTCAGTACTAAAATTTCCAGCAAAACAGACTTAATTTTTGCAATGTTCTTTGTTTTTGATAGAGCTAAGCATTCTGCCAAAAATGCTTCTGGAGAGCAAAGATTTCCAACACAATCTCTGCAGTAACAGATGCAGGACTGAAGACTGGAAGTGACATGAAACATAGAAGGTCCAACCAAAATTACACTGGGCAGCAACAGGAATGAACTTTGAAAATCCCGAGTCTGAGCAATACAGGGTCAAGCTGGAGCCCTTCAGGAATGACCTATGAAGATGAGATACTCTGGAACGACCACTGGTCTTGGTTCCAGTTTGGACTGTAGAATACCTACAGGTTAAAATATGTGCAAAGACTTCATAAGGTGAGGCTTATGAAGAACCTGTATTGGTTGGACTAACAAGATACCACCTGTGTGTCCCAACACACCTCACTTGTTGATGTTCATACACCATAAGATCAAATGCTAGAAGAATATGTGGTTTTGTATTTTGAGGATCTGTTGTACCACATCTGCCTCATTTCTGGTGACACAGAAGAGGCAGTGGTCTGTGAGAGCTTGGCAGCAGCAGATTTATTTCCATGTTCTATCACAAGAATGAGATGGTCCTTATCAAACACAACCAAGTGTGGAAATGGAGCTTTTGGAAGCACATGCACTTGTGACCTCCCCACTCTGTCATAGGAGGGATCTGTTATAGGTTGGTTCTTTCTGAATCCTTCCCCTGTTTTAGCCAAACTCTTCCAGAAGAGTTGGAAAACCTTTAAAGCACCACTTCCCAAAGAAGAGACTGAGCCGTGTGTGGGAAAGCAGCCAGAGCCCAGGAAAAGCTGCTAGAGGATGTATGCTAATGAGGATACTGGTATATGTCCTGGTAGATGGGATAATGATTGAGCCTTCTTAGGTGGGAAGAGACGAGGAAAAACCATTGGAAAAGCGCCAGAACAGAGTAGTTAGAAGTTCTTTCATTTTGTATTATGAAGTGGCTGAAGACTGCCGGCCTTGTTTGAATTTAATGGGAGCTTGTCCTTGTCCCGTGTTCGTGCTGCATCACAGGAGTCACGGCCGTCGGATCCTGCGGGAGCAGGTGCCCGGCTGGGCGGATGAGCGGCTGCGGCACCACCCAGGTAACGCTGAGCACAGGCAGCGCAGGCGGGCAGGGCTGCTGCCCCGTCCCCGCCTCGGCTCACTCCGGGCTGCCTGGACCCTGACTGCCGTGACAGCATCATCCCCGTCGAGGCTCACCCCCTCCTCTGGCCGAACCCGAGCTGGACTCAGGTTGTTGTGTTGCCGCGGGGCACTTCACCGTGCCCCCTACCTGGCCAAGCGTTTGCAGGCGCCGGTGCAGGGCTGGGACGGGAACACCACAGGAACGCGGGACGAGCGCCTCTCGCAGCAGCACGGGGTCCGTGTTGCAGGGCTGAGCAGCCGATCGATCGGGCTGTGCACTGCCGGCCGCCCTTTCCCCTCATGCCTCCCCACAGCCCTGCAAGCAACTTCTGCCCCAGCGTTACGCCCCCGCGGGCCGCCTCAGCCCGGCCTCGGCTTCCCTCCTCTCTCTTTTCCT